>NW_015168050.1:477384-587659 GCF_001447785.1 Gekko japonicus
GTATCTTGAGAAACAATAGTTCCATCCTTGCAAGCACATGGTCAGCTCACAAAGGAGTCCCTTGTTCTCCCTGGGACAGCATTTCCCAGGTGCAGTTCAACAGTAGAGAGAGAGCAAGAGAAAATCTGACTCTCCTCCAAGGGTCAGACAATTAAGAACCCCAATCTAAGCATAATCAGCTGTGGCCGTCAGCCAATCACGGGTAGACAGGGGGTGTCCAACTTTTGGGTTGTCATGGCAATGGGTGGGGGATAGTCTGGGGAACACCCTCTGCAGTCAGTGATCCCCAAAGTCCAACCCACCTATGGCCTACGTGACACGGGCCCTGTAGCCTGAAAGCAGGCGCCTTGAAGTCTAACTCTTCCACTTAGAGGTGTGAAGAATGTGTGGCTATATGGCATGGCAATTGACCAAATGGTCAGCGATCTGGCTGGCAACAGGAAACAAGGTATCAGAAAACATTCCAAGGGGGGAGGCAGGGGTTTATAGGAATCAATATTTCTATACAACAGGAGTCCCACTTATTCCAGTAATCGCAGAAATAGACGCAGAGACCAGATCTTAGTAAAATGGTTTCTTCACTGGAGGATTTGCACACATACAAATAAACACAATCACTCGCTCAATCAATACAGTATTAAGAAAAATAAATTTTATATGCACCTCCCAGGGTGTATTGGTTCTTTTTGCATAGGATGAGTTTCTTCTAAACATTGTTTCAATTTCTCTTTCCAGTTCTTCCATTGTTCCAACTTTAAGTTGTTCTGTTATATTCTGTATCATTTCTTCTTTTAGGTTTTTCTGAATACTTTCCGGTACATTTTGACATCTTAGAATTAATGCTGCTTTATCCATTTCCATGTTAATCAGGGTTTCTTCCATCTGATCACTTTTTACCCTAAATTCTTGTAATTCTTGATCAATTAACTGCATTCTATCTTCAATCTTGTTATTAACTGATGCTATCTTTAGTATTTCTTGTTTATTCTCTGTTGTTTGCTTTTTGATTTCCTCTGTCTCTATTGTTATTTTTTGTGTTCTTCGATTTTTGTTTGAATCGGTTCTATTTCTTTTTTAATGTAATACTCCTTTGCATTTAATACTCCATTGGGGCAATTTGAATACCTGGTGATGCTGTTTGGGTTGCAAGGGGTGCCTGGGGTTTTCATGAACTTGATCAATGATGTGTTACACAAGCACCTATTCAAGGGGGCCCTTGTTTACTTGGATGATATCTTGATCTATTCCCAAGCTAAGAGTTCCCACGTAGCCCTGGTGAGGGAGGTGCTGCAAACCCTCTATGACCACAAACATTTTGCCAAGTTGTCAAAGTGTGAGTTCCACAAGGAAGAGGTGAATTTCTTGGGCTGCCACATCTCAGAACGGGGCTTGGAAATGGACCTGGCCAAGGTGGCAAATGTGTTGGGGTGGGAACCCCCCACGACTTGGAGGCAACTCCAATCGTTCCTCGGGTTTAAGGATTTTTTATAGACCCTTCATCCCCAATTTCATCCAGGTGTCTCTGCCCCTCACCGACTTTAAGACTAAAGAGAAGGGACCTGACAGGGCGAAACTGGGGGCTCGTCTCACGTGGACAGATGAATGCCAAGAGGCGTTCACAAGGTTGAAGCTGCTGTTCACTTCCGAGCCCATTCTGCATCACCCTGATGAGAAAAAAAATTGTGGTGCAGGTGGATGCGTCGGATGTTGCCATGGGCGGGGCCATTTTGCAACAGGGAGACAATTGGAAGTTGCACCCCCTAGCTTATGTGTCCAAAAAGTTTAACACTACCGAACGGAATTGGGCGGTGTGGGACAAGGAAGCTGCTTTGATCCAGTTAGCCCTCAGCACCTGGTGTCACTGGCTGGAGGGGGCGCAGGTGCCGTTTGAGGTCTGGACTGATCATAAAAACCTGGAGGCTTTGTGCACCCCCCACCATCTGAATGCTAAGCAATTGTGGTGGGCAGAGTTCTCCAAATTCTGGTTCACCCTCCATCATTTCCTGGGGACAGCCAATTTGCTAGCTGACACCCTCTCGCACCTCCCACAACACGCCAGTCAATGGGAGGAGGGAGTGGACTCCATGTTCATGCCCTCCCAGTTGGGAGGGGCGGTGGTGACATAGGTGCAGGCACAGCGAACGGTAAAGGCTGGGATGGACTCATGGGTGGAGCCTTTTCGTGCTGCCCTCACTGATGCCGACAGGGGGGAGGTGGAGGCTGATGGATCACTGACGTTGCATGAAAACAGCTGTTGGTACAAAGGGGATAGACTGTTTGTGCCCCAAAGTTTCTGTGGTGATATCTTACACCTGGGGCAGGAGTCCAAGATTGCGGTACATTAAGGGTTCTTGAAAGCATTGCATCTTCTTCAGAGACAGTTCTGGTGGCCACATATGAGGTGGGATATCTCCCAGTATGTGGACTCGTGCCAAACCTGCCTAATGTTTAAAAAGCGCCCCGGCAAGCCCCCAGGGAAGCTCTGGCTGCTTGAAACCCCCAGCTGGCCATGGGAAGTTATTTCCATGGATTTTATTATGGATTTGCCACCAAGCAAGGGGAAAACAGTTATCTGGGTGGTGGTGGACCTTTTTATTAAACAGGCTCACTGTATACCTTGTAAGCAAGTCCCCTCGGCTAAATCCCTGGCTAAACTGTTCATGACCCATGTGGTACAGTTATATTCCACCCCTTCCAAGATAGTTTCTGACCGGGGCCCTCAGTTTGTTGCCAAATTCTGGAAGGAGCTCTTACAGGTGTTGGGGTGCATCGGGGCCTCAGTAGTGCATATCACCCCGAGACTGATGGGCAAACGGAATGGGTCAATCAAATAGTGGAGCAGTTCCTGCATTGCTTTACTATCAACAAGATTACTGGGTGGATTTGCTCCCCTATGTGGAATACAGTTACAATAACTCCGTCCATAGTTCTACTAAACTGTTCCCTTTCAAAGCACTGTACGGCTATGAGGGAGCCCCCCTCCCGATATCGGGGGCTTCTGCGTGGGCACCGGGAGATTTGAACGATTGGTGGAAAAAGCTGGAAGAGCAGTGGACCCTTATTCATAAGACTTTGACTTGGGCAAAAGAGAAGTACAATCTGTATGCCGACAAGGGGAGGGCACCTGAATGGGACATCAAGTTGGGGGACTCTGTGTATCTCTCACAAAAAAACTGAAGGGCCTCCAACCTTGGAGGAAATTGGGTTGGAAATATGTGGGACCTTTCACCATAGTGTGCAAGATCAATGAGGTGACTGCTGAACTTGATTTGCCTAAGAATCTAAACGGAATTCACCCCATCTTTCATTTCAGTCTCCTCAAACGGGATCCAGGACCAAATGTGTGGAAGCCTCATCCCGCTCCCCCTCCTCCTCTGACAGTGAATGGTGAACCCCATCATGAAGTTGCTTAAATCTTGGACAACAAAATCCGTAGGGGGGTGTTGTTCTATTTGATTCGATGGAAAGATTTCAGCCCCTCCCAAAATGAGTGGGTTCATGAATGCCATGTCAATACCCCTCACCTCATTCGCGCCTTTCACTGCAACTTCCCAGAGAAGCCGGGGAGGGGGGCCTTGGAGGGGCAGGATGTCAGCTTGCTGCCATAGAGGCTGGTATTGGGGGGGGAGCTGCTTGGAATGTTTCAGTTTCTGTTCTCTGGCTGTCTATATGTTCTATGTGCCTGACCTTGGTTCCTAGCTGTATCATCTCTGGGAACGTGGGACCTTTACATTCTGACAGGCCCTATCTTTTATCTTGATTGGTTCCATACCACCCAGTTCCCCCTTTGAACTGTGTATATCCATCCACCCCACACTTTTTGCTTTAGTCTTAACACAGAACTTGAAGTAGAGATGCTCTGTCAATATTGTATCAATAGACCTTCCTTCTGAAGAAGGGAGTTGTTGGTTCTGATTGTTGTAGGAGTCTGACAATGTTGCAAGTATGAAAGGGAAGATGATACCAGAAGCATTTATCCATAGGAACTTGTGATACTTGTGCAAGCACATTCCTTCAAGAGATTGGGCATTCCAAAGTAGGGTTGCCAATGGTGGGTTGGGGAAAACTGGAGATTTTTGGAGTGGAGCCTGAGGAGGGTGAGATTTCGGGAGGGGAGGGAACTCAGCAGGGTATAATGTCATAGTGTCCACTCTCCAAAGCAGCCATTTTTATCAGGGAAACTGATCTATGTTGCCTGGAGTTCAATTGCAGTTCCAGGAGATCTCCAGACACCATCTGGAGGTTGGCAACTGTATTCCAAAGGCAAGGCAGCCTCAGTGAAAATGCCCTGTCTCTAGTTGCTGCCTTCTTAACCTTCGCAGGCAAGGACACAAAGAGCAGGGTTTGGGAGGCAGATCTTAACTGGTGGGCTAGACAGTAAAGGAGGAGATGGTACTTCCAGTACTCCAGTGCCAAACAGTTAAGACCTTAAATGTAACAACCAGCACTGGGCTGGAAAAAAGAGTGAAGCCAGTGAAGATCTTTCTGAGAACCAGGTTGGTGTAATGGTTAAAAGTGGGGGACTCTAATCTGGAGATCCGGGTTTGATTCCCTACTCCTCCACATGCAGCCAGCTGAGTGACGTTGGGTCAGTCACAGTTCCCTCAGAGCAATTCTCTCAAGAGCAGTTCTCTCAGAGCTCTCTCAGGCCCACTTACCTTACAAGGTGTCTGTTGTGGGAAGAAGAAGGGAAGGAGATTGTAAAATACTCTGAGACTCTGAGTGAAGGGTTGGGTATAATTCCTCTTCCTCCTCCTCCTCCTTCATCTTCTTCTTTGTCTTCTTCTTCCGGCACAAAAGGCAATATGGTTCTGATCTCCCAACTACCAGCAGTAGCCTGGCTGCTGCATTTTGTACCAATTGATGTTTCTAGAGATTTTTCAAAGGAAGTCCCCATGTAAACATTTGACAGAAATCTAATCTGAGTGTGATCAGAATATGGCCAGAACACACTTTTCCTACAACAGAAGCAGTTTTGAAGAAAGGCATCTGAAGTACATGCAAAAGTTATGTAACTATTGTCCGTACATACTCACATGCACGCAAATGCACATAGAGTCATACAGCAAGACTCTACATTGCAAGGCATTCTAGCTTTTATAGAAAAACCAGTTAAGCACAAATTAATATTTTATTACAGTGCCATGAGATGATCTGCAGTGTATTACCTAGAGTGGGTTATGCAGTCTTTGTGGATCAGCCATGGCCACTAATCTCATAGTGTAGAAAAGGAATAGACAGGAAGCACAATCATTGGGGAAAGCTGTGAAAATGAAAAAGATTTGCAAAGGGAGCTGAGTTGCTTTTGGCTGGCAGGCTATGGGGACAACCTGCCTCAGATGCCTGGTTTGCATTTCCAGATGTTATTGTTAACCCTGATAGGGGTATCAGAGAGACTGTATGTCCTTGAAGAACACAGTTCAAGTAGGCTTTAATTCATGCTTTTTTTATATTTTTCAAATATACATACAATAGAATTTTTGTACACATATTCTAGTAGAGTCTTATTCAACTTTTTCCCTTATCCATTTATATATCCCTGCCCATCTTTCTTGAAATATCTTGTCATCTTTCCCTTGCAAAATTACTGTTAATTTGTCCATTTCCGCGACTTCCAATAATTTCATAGCTATTTCTTTGAACACCGTTCAAGTAGGCTTTAATTCATGCTTGTGGAGTACGTGTGATCTGGTCCACAAATACACTTTGGCTTCTCTATATTCTCTGATGTCTAATGCTTCCTGCATCATCCCCAGTGTAGTTTTTAGGTTTTGGTGTATAGTATGTGCTTGACCTGCACTGAGCCAGTACACAGCTTTTCAGAGCAAAAGCAGTAGATGCTTGAAATAGCCTTTTCCCTGCAATAATAAAAAAAAGGAGGGAGGGAAACCCACTTCATCACTTGCACACTGGCAAATGAGTTCCTCTTGGTAATGTCTTTGAAGGAAGCTGGAGTCTGAGGCTAATTCAAACTTACAGTGCCACCTGCTGCCAGAGATTTTATCAGTGATTATAATTTGAAAATGGCTGTGATGATTTTTAACTCTCTTTTTAACTCTTGCCAAACTCTGGCCGTGTGGCATGAAGTACAATTCCTGGTGTAGCTGTGAAACCTTATTTATTTATTGTTTTAGTTCAAACAGCTAACTAAAGGAATATTTTCGCTCAAAATAATGCAAGCAAATTAAACTTGTTGGACAACTGTGATTCAAAGGGGAACAAATGGAAGGGTGTTCAATAAAATAAACGTGCTTTTAATGCATTTTGTGTGGCTGGCTCCTCTGCATTGATTGGCAGCAATATACATTTTCAGGAACTATCCTGCAAGAAAGAAGTGCATCAATGGCGTCTAGCTGTGGTTACTGAAGGGAGCCTCCATCTACAGAGGCAGCAAATCTCTATCAGTGCTGAGAGGCGACAGCAGGGAAGGGCATGAGACCACTATGCCCTGCTTGTGTGCCCCCCCCCCCAGGCAGCTGGTTGGCCACTGTGTGAAACAGCATACTGGACTAGGTGGACCACTGGTCTGACCAAGCAGAGCTCTTCTTTTGTTCTTAAGAGATTGCAATAGCCTCTGTACTGACAGCATTTTAATGCTGGCTGTGTGTCAGCTGCTTGTGACTACTCAGTGAGAAAAGGGTACTCTGCATGTGTTCAGTGTCCTCTTTGCTGCTTTCATGTTGAGCAGCTGAGTCATGGCTTACGAAAACAATCAGGGGTTTGGCCCTTTCAAACTCTGACTCGAAGTAAACTTTTCTTGAGGATGAGATTGTGGGATGTCATAAAGTCATATCCAAATAGCTGTATTGTTTCAGTTTTCCTCATCTGAACAATCTAGACCAGAGATGTCAAACATAAGGCCCAGGGGCAGGAACTGGCCTGTGCAAGGCTCTTATGTGGCCCACAAGCAACTAGTGCAAGGGAGGGAACAGGAGACAGCTTGTGGGGAAGTGGGTGGACCCACTCCAAATGTGGCTTCATCATGGCAGAACAACCTTGTCTGCAGCAGCCAAGCAGCGTGGGAGTATCTGCCCAGGGCTGCACTGCTCCAGTCTGCCCATATGGGCTTTCCTTTGCACCCCCTCCCAGCCCATGGGGCCTTGCAGTGAAGATACAACAATTGGGAGCTTACCAGCTGCTGTCCTTTATACAGTTTATATCTCTGGTACCTGGCATTATGTTTTATGGCACACATGGCCCAGCCTGACAAAGGGACATTTATGTCAGATCTGGATCTTGTAACAAATGAGTTTGACACCTCTGATCTAGACATTGCAGGTGCTTCAGACCCAAACACTTGAAAAGACCCACAATGGGCTGCCAAGTCTGTGCTTCTGGCTTCCTGAGTATGAATACAGTCTGAAACAAAAGCTGTCACATGGACATGTTCTGAAAAGGTGACAGTTTGGGTAAAGTATTATAAAGCAGAAGGGAATGTCCATTATGCAATAATGATTGACATGTATAGGATCCAATAGCAAAGAGAGGAAAAAACAATAAGTCTTGCATATATCTCTTGTTGATTCTCATGCATTCTCATGATGCATATGCATGTTCTTTTTGAACAGAGACTACTTGGGAGCGGCCAAGCAGTGTGCCTGGGACCCCAAAGTGCCCTATGAAACAGAAGAACTCCTTGCCTACAGGTATGTGATCTATCAGCAAAAGGCCATGTGCCTTTGATTTCCAGTCAAAAAGCACATGTCCATGCAGGTGCATATAGGCTCAGTTTAGACATCATATGAAACCATGATTTACTTTAATTATGTTTAGTTAGCTCATAGTCACTTAAATTCAGATTTGCCTCAACAAATCTAGTTTCTTTGCCTTCTCGTGGTAGCCTTGGAGGGCATTGCTAGGGAACAACCCAGGATGTCTGCACTCATACATCACGTGATACCATGGTTAAGGCTAATGTGGATTAATAAACTACCTTCAGATCCTGGCTTCAGATCTTGATTTAATGGACTCTAATTAACCATAGTTAGCCCACATTCAGACTGTCGTCACACACACTAAATAATCCACTTTCAATCCATTTTCAGTTGGAAAGTGTACTCAAGGTGGATTCAAAGTGGTTTATTTAATATATGTGACCACAGCCTCAGACAGTCTATCTGTCTGTAGTTAGCATAACTGAACCATGATTTTTCATGATGTCTGAACTGAACCATCTATACGCACACATACATTTTCACTGTTTGGTGTTTTACATTGTATGAAATTCTCTACCAACCAAGTGATAAAGTATCTGTGACTCCTTTGTCATGGAAGTGGTGCTGGCAGGGTAGTTCATGTTAAGTTTTCAGCAGAGAGATGGCTCATGAAGGATTTGTTTGAATTATTTTCCTGCTTCTGTGAGCTGTGTCTTGGCTATGAACAGATTTCTTATAGCCAAAGTGCTGGTCCTTTGAGACCTTACAGCAGTTTTTTAACAGTGAGAGGGGTTAGGTGATAGAAAGCATCGGGGAGTTGAAATGAGACATGGAGCACATCTCACTTTCTCAAATCTAACTGTCCTCCAAACTGCAGGCATTATAAAATACTTGAGAGCTGCAGGGAAAACCCACATGTCATTAAAGAGAAGTGGACTGGGATTTAGGATTGATGCTTTGCCCCTGACACTTCCAGAACCGCCATTTACACCCTGTCTTCCTGCAAGTAATTCTGTTCTCTTAAAATTGGCATTACAGTATAATATTTATTATGAGATGGTACCCTAAAATCAAGGAGGAGCCACACCACAGCCCTGAAAAGGGGGAAAGGGGGGCGCTTTATTTTATAAACCAAAACCAACAAAATGTGGCAAAATTCATATAAATTTGTTTCATACTATGAATAATGCCCGTTGGGGAAATAAATACAACGAACTCCAGAAAGAGACTCTGGGCGGCTACCCTGGCCTTGGGCACTCAGCAACAATTTGCTGTGGCGACCTTAGCAGGGTATAATGACATAGAGCTTACTGTTTTCTCCAGGGGAACTGATCTCTGCCATCTGAAGAGCAGTTGTAATTCTGAGTGATCTCCGGTCCTCCCCAGAGATTGACAACAATGGTTCCCCAGGAAGAAATGGCTGGTTTGGAGGGTGGCGCCTATGGCATTATACCTGTCTGAGGACCCACCCCTCCTTAAATCCCACCCTCTCCAGGCCCCACCCCTCAAATCTCCATGAATTTCCCAATCTAGACTTGGCAACCCTATCTCCTTCCCAGCCAACCATCAACCTACCTTTATCTGTCCCTCTGATTTCAGCTTTCCATGCGCTCCCCACCTGCAGTCTCTACCTAGGAAAAGTACAATCTTTCGTCTCCTCAGTGGAGACCCAAGCAGGAAGAGTAGCAACCTCAGCAGGGTATAATGACTCAAGAGTTCACCCTGCGAAGCAGCCATTTTCTCCAAGGGAACTGATCTCTGCAGCCCTCACCTGGAGAATAGCAGCAATTGTTCCCCAGAAGAAAATAACTGCTTTGGAGGGTGGGCTCTATGGTATTCTATTCAGCTGAGGCCTCTCCCCTCCCCAAACTCTGGCTTCCTTGGACTCCACTACAAAATACCTAAGAATTTCCCAACATGGAGCTGGTAACCCTAGTCAGGACTGGCGCCAATTAGTTCCCCACAAAGGCCTTGAAAGGCTTCCTGCCTTTGCCTTTTTACTGACAGAACCAAGCTTGGTTGCCTAGCAACAGCCACTGAGGGAAAGGTTAGTCCCACAGAAGCCAAGCAAGAGAAGTGTCTTTGTCAGGAGACACAGCCATTTTGGCAGTTTATTCTGTGAGGGAAGTGTGTTCAGGTGGCAGTGGGTGGGGAAGAAGAGCAGACCCAGCACCCAGCCAATGGCATGTGAGTACTCTTGATTGGCTAATGGAGCACACAACCCAGCCAATGGGAGAGCTGGAAATGGCCATCGCATTAGGGCAATTATATATATCTGATGTAGAAAAATTTATAATAAAATTGTGACTAAACCAATCTCTGACATGGGGGTGTATATATTATTTGAGATGTTTTGAAATTGTAAGGAAATTTTATACAAGAGAATAGGTTGGTCAAGCATCAAACCACAACAGAAGAAAAGGAAGGAGATGTACAAAATATGGACCTGGCATGTGTGACTGAGAGCTGGGTGCAGGAGGGCAAAATAGTCACAACCAGTCCTCCATCAGTCCTGGACCAAACAACTCAGTCCTCCATCAGTCCTGGACCAATGGGCAAGGGGTGGCAGCACTTATCTGAGAGACTTTCTCCTTCAGGGCTCTCCCCACACCAAAAATAGCTGGCATTGATTGTGTAGGCCTGGCATGGAATGCTGAGAAGAGTTTGTCTATCTGGCTGGTGTACCGACTGCCTAATGCACCAGCAGATCCCCTTTCACACCTACTGGCAGCATGCCCATAGCTACAGTGGGACTTTTGGGGTCTCCATCCCCCTTTTTAACTGCAGAGCCCCACAAGAATTTCTCTTCTAAATGTCCCCCCCCAATCATTTTAAAACATTGTTTTAAAGGTGTGCACTCCTTTAAACAGAATGGGGTGCTGCAGTTGACTAATTCCTGCACTGAACAAGGGGGTTGGAGTAGGTGACCTCTAAGATCCCTTCTAACTCTGTGTCAAGAAACTGGTCTCCTTTAAGAGAGTTTTTCTGCCTAAGTGTTAGCTTTCTTGACTATAGAAGTCATCACCCCCACCTACCAGCTTGTTATCAGAATTGTTGCTTAGGCTGGCAGAAGTAATTAACTTGCAGCAGCTGAGAACTGTCATTTTGCAATTTAGAGATCTATCCTGGTAACAACTTTCTATTGGCTAAATAGTTAAGAACACATGTAGAATAGACAGCTTGAGAAGACGTAGAGAGAGAATAGACTGCCTTGAATCTCTCTTCAACTTCTACCCTGCTGCTATGCTTCCAGAGACTCTGCTCATCAGGAAAACCAGTTGAGATGCCAGAGCTACGCACCTGATAGGAAAAGTAGTGAGTAGAATAGCCAGCTAGATTTTTTTGTTTGGATTTGCATTCCTTGCTGAACTTTATACATTCCCCTATCGATGTGTTGTTTGTCCATTGTTTTTGTAAATAAAGTTTGAAGTATTTTTATACAAATTGGAGTGAGTTTACTGGCCAAACTCAGAAAAGTATTTCCAGTGCCATGTTTACCATCTACCAGAAAATATACCCACGCACCCCCCAATCAGCCTGCTATTGTCACACTCTGGGGCTAAGATTTGCAGAAGCCTCTATGCTTTGATTTTAAAAGGCTTGATTCCACAGTAGCTGACTCATAATCCTCAGAATTCTGGGTTTTCTTTCTGCACTGAGAACTTCAGCCCCATCAGAAAAAAAATTGCTCCACGAGCCATGAAATCTTGGCTATGGGCCTGGCTGGTAGCAGTATCAGGCTGGGCATCAGAACACCCAGGCTATTAGTTCTGGGGGACTTCAGTGTCCATGCTGATGATGCTGCCTCCTCACAGGTGATGGACCTTGTGTCATCCATGGCAGCATTACTACTCTCCCAGTTTGTATCAGCACCCATTCATCAAGCAGGTCATACACTGGATTTGATTTTTGGGATGGGGATGAATGTGGATCTGGAAGCCATTGATGTGGTACCGTGATCAGACCTCTTTTCCCTGAAAGCTTGTCTGACCATCCCAGCCCCTCCTTATTTAGGCAGCAAGCCGATTTTTGCTTGTCTGCAGAGACTAATGGATCCAATTGATTTCCAAAATGCTCTGCAGGATCCTATGCCCCCTGGTGGTTCATTGGATGACCTGGTGGAGGATTGGCATAGCCGACTTTCTGAAGCCATGGACAAAATTGTTCCCCGATGTTACCCTAAGTGGTTGTGAGGTTCTCCTGAGTTTGTTGGGGAATTAACCAAGAAACCCAAACAGTGTGGGAAGTGCTAAGCGGGCAGGATCTCCACCTATGTTTATGGGGATTTCCCCCCCAGTGGAACTTTCAAAATGAACTAGGCCATGATTAATGGAATGTTTTTTATTAAAAAGAATTAAAGAATAAAATCAAAACATATTAAAGAGCACTCTATGAACACACATATAAGTTCAGCAAATAAAGGTGGTAGCTTTATAGATAGAGACAAAGAAGGAAAATTATTCTATGGGACTATATTTATATATCCTAGGAACAAATATCTGAGAAGGAGGATGAACAAAATGAACCAGCGTCTCACTCCAGGCAGGGTACACAACCTTTGGTTGGGGGTGTAAGTTAGTGGACATCCAGACACACACACACATTACTGAACAAAGTGTGTCTGGTTACACCTCCTGAGCATAACATGATTGCTCCTAGGACACTTCTGTGATGGTGTGAATGAAACAATGTTGTCTGAACCAGGAAACTTCATAACGTTCCCAGGAACTGCAAGTGCAATAAAACCTTTATGTGAAATGTCTGTTGTGTTTGGTGACCTATAGTTGCCAGGACAAGACAACTATCACACAAAGGATTATGGGATTAAAATGGTTTTTACTAGGTTTTTACTTAGGAGGGTCAGGTAGGAAAAGATCAGGCAAGGTAGGGAGTTCATTAAATTTACTGTCCTTTTCTGAGAAAATCAATCTTTGACCTTGATGGAGTTAAAGAGGGAAGAGAACTGCCAAAAACCAGACCTTTGCACCTTTTAGGATCAGTTTCCAGACATGCCTCTGGTCAATATTCAATGACACACATTCCATGTGACTGTAGGAGGGGGGGGTAGCTGACCGTTGTTTCTGGTGGGCCCTGGCGACTCCAGAGCGGCCCTGCAATGCCCCGGAAGCAATGTTCGACAGCACCCCGGAGAAGCTGTCGTTTCTCCTGCTGCAGGTATGCAAGTTCTTACGTGATTGGGGCCCCACTTTCACCACTGATGAACATTGTGTGGATTTTATAGGGTCACACCTCTGGAACCGGGTGGCCAACTGGTTCTTGGGTCTCCACAACATCTGGGGCCCAGAACTCTGAGATGTGAATGTCTTCATGTGGGCTCTCCGACACTAATACGAAGACCCCCTGGAGCTAGAGAAAGAGTGCACCCGCTTGAGAGGTCTACGCCAGGGTGGGTGCTTTGTGTGGAAGTACTCTGACGAGTTCAAAGACACACTGCAAAGCTCCAGGGGTGGCCCGAAGAAGTCCTCATCAAGTTTTACCGGACAGGGTTGAACCATTCAATTCTGGATCGGGCCCTGGCCCAGGGCAACCCTCTAACCCTGAATGGGTGGATACAGATAGCCTGCGAGGTGGATAACCACTCCAACCTTTTGTGGATGTACCAGCCCCGGCGGCAGCAGAACAATGGGGGATGAAACCCAAGACAAGAGAAGCAGTCAGAGAGCAATGGATGTGACAGGGCCTGTGCCTAAGATGTGGGGCCTCAAGGCACTTTGTGGCCACCTGCCCTCTCAACAAGAGCCCTGGGATGGGTAGCTGAGTGAGTGCAAGACCTCCAAAAAAAGAGCCCAAGTCGCAAGGGGCACAGATGAAGCAACCCAAAGTGCTTCAAGCAGGGGAGTGGGGAGAGTCTGACAGTACCTCCTCCAGCAGAGATGAGGCAACATTCCAGCAGGAAAAGATTGGGACCTGTTGTGAAGGGTGCAACCTGGCAGGTCTGAGGATCCCACGTGCAAAGTTCAGTGAGAACCTCTCCCCCTTTGTTCTTTGTAACTGTGACTGTAATAAACCCTGAACAGGGCACCCAGATACAGGTAAGAACTCTGATTGACTCTGGGTGTGCCTGGGATTTGTCATCTAGAACGCCAAGGGGATTTAAACCGAGCTCCTTCTTTTCTGGTCCATAATAACTCCAGATATGTAATGAAAATGGCTAAATACCTGACTTATCTTGATGTGCCACCCTATAGAAGAGCTCTTACCCTGGCTCGTTCTGTGGCTGTTCCCTCTAAAGTTTTAGAAGGAAAATATAGAAAGATACCATATGAAGACAGGTGCTGCCCATGCTTTATGGGAGAAGCGGAATCAATGTTCCACATGTTCTTTCACTGTCCTTTTCATCAGGTTTATAGGGATAAGCTTATTGCCCCCCTCTTAGACAAACCAGCACTTGATGCAGATAGTGCTGATCTAGAGAGACTTTTGATAGAGGAAAATCAGCAGATCTTCAGACAAATAGCAAAATTCTGCTTGCAACTGGTAAAATTTCACAATAAGAAGCAGATCAATTAGAATCCTCATTTACTCTTTTGCATGACTCATAAATAGTTTAGTTTTAAACATCTTATAATTATTTTGATATAATGTACTGTTAAACTTTTCCCCTTTTAACATTTTAATGGTTTTAAGGTTATATGTTTATTTTTAGAGCTGAAAGCTAATTTGCTTGTATTTAACAAACATGTTAAATGGTCTTTGACCATAAATAAATAAATAAATACATCAGTCCAGCATTAGTCTCCGGGGTAGGGGTACCCATCCAAGTATTGCTGGAACCTTTAATTTTCACACAGATGGATGGGTCCTCAATGAAGGAGGCATGCAAGTATCAAACTGTGCCTGTGGTGATGGGGATGGGTCCTCATTGTGAGCAACACCCATTCATCACTAACCCTGCTGCAAAATTCTCAATGGTGCTAGGCAACCCCTGGCTCTGAGATCATGATCCATATGTTCAGTGGAGGGGGGGGCTGCACTTCCCAGACTCCTGATGCAAAGCTTATGGATGGAATCCCAAGTGGGGGGAGGTGCCAGTCCCCGTTCCAGAGTGTGTTTGCTTGGCGCAGGGAGAGCTCGATCTCATCCCTCCTGAGTACAAAGACTTGGCTAGAGTGTTCAAAGAGAACTTTTGCACGACTCATAAATAGCTTTAAAGGCCAATATTGATTGTTGGGCTCCTATACTGGCTAATCTTTTCACTTTTGTCGATCAATCAGGTCAAATTCCAACTGAATGGGGTCTTTCCAAGGTTATATCTTTTTTTAGAGATGAAAGCTAATTTGCTTCTATTTAACAAACATGTTAAATGGTCTTTGACCATAAAAAAATAAATAAATACATCAGTCCAGCATTAGTCTCCGGGGTAGGGGTACCCATCCAAGTATTGCTGGAACCTTTAATTTTCACACAGATGGATGGGTCCTCAATGAAGGAGGCATGCAAGTATCAAACTGTGCCTGTGGTGATGGGGATGGGTCCTCATTGTGAGCAACACCCATTCATCACTAACCCTGCTGCAAAATTCTCAATGGTGCTAGGCAACCCCTGGCTCTGAGATCATGATCCATATGTTCAGTGGAGGGGGGGGCTGCACTTCCCAGACTCCTGATGCAAAGCTTATGGATGGAATCCCAAGTGGGGGGAGGTGCCAGTCCCCGTTCCAGAGCATGTTTGCTTGGTGCAGGAAGAACTCAATCTCATCCCTCCTGAGTACAAAGACTTGGCTAGAGTGCTTGAAGAGGAAGAGGCAGACGAGCTCCCCCCACCCTCCCCGCACCGAAAGTTGGACTATGTTATAGAAATTTTGCCAGGACACAAAATGTCCAAAGGAAAGTTCTACGCATTGAGCCCAGCTGAGAAAGAGGAACTGTGCAGGTTTTTTATTTTATTTATTTATTTATTTTATTCAATTTATACCCTGCCCTCCCTGCCAAGGCAGGCTCAGGGCGGCTTCCATAAAATGCATATATAAATTAAAACCCATCATAAAAACAACCAAAAGCCATAAACCATAAACAAATCAGTTATCCTAAAGTGCTGGAACAGTACTCAGATAAAGTGTGAGAGCAGAGAATTTCAGATTTAACAATACTCCATAGGTGGCAATAATAATGATGTTCCTGCACCAGCTCCATTGATCTCCTTATATCATCTATAGCACAGGTGGGCTATAGATGGTGAGGCCAGGGCATAGAGATACTCCTCGGCAATGTTCCCTTTAAGCATGAACTTAATCAATGAAGTGTTACACAAGCATTTATTCAAGGGGGCACTAGTTCTAGATGATATCTTGCGCTATTCAAAAGTTAAAGACTTGCATGTAAAGTTGGTCAGGGAGGTGCTCCAAACACTTTATAAGCACTGGCTCTTCATCAAGCTCTTCGTGTGAGTTTCATAAGGATGAACTGGATTTCCTGGGATATCGGATTTCAGGGGAGGGACTGGGCATGGACCCCCATGAAGTGCAGGACATTGTGGGGTGGGAGACTAATTGAACCCGGTGCCAGCTCCAATAATTCCTTGGGTTCACTAATTTCTACTGTGCATTCATCCCAAATTTCGCCCAGGTGGTTTTGCCCCTTACTGAGGGGAAAGGTCCCAACAGTAGCATGCCAAGTACCAAGCTGGAATACCAGCAGGCATTTGAAAGGCTCAAGGAGCTGTTTACCTCTAAGCCCATTTCACACCGTCCTGACAAAAACAAGCCGTTTGTGATCCAAGTCAATGCCTCTTATGTGGCGATGGGATCCTACAACAGGGGGAGGATGGAAAGCTCCACCCCCTGGCGTATGTGTCTAAGACATTTTCCCTTACGGAGTGTAATTGGGCTACTTGGGATAAGCAGCAGGACCAGGAGGAGCACAGTAAAATTGGGAGAGGGTGTTGCTCAAATAGCCCCTGGCTAGCTACAACCCTGATCAGAGAGGACTCTTATGTTTCCCACTGGGATAAACTTGCTGAGCAATAACTACAGATCCTCAATCTTTCCTTGGATTCCCTTTATTTGGTTACCAGACAGCCAGCAGAATGATCAACAAATGTCTATTTAAGTACGATTGTAACAGTACGATATGTAGAGCATGACATGTTTATTCTACTCCATTTGTTGGTATTCTTCCATGAGCAGAGATCCTGCCATTTCTGGCCAGCCACGTGTTGGAACTGGAAAGGTTGGCCACATCACCCAAGCCTGCCATTCCAAGGGAAATCAGAGGTGACCGACAGGAGCCCCAGCATCTGTGCACACAGCAGAACTACAAACCACCACCGTCCAGCAGCAACATGTACTGAAGTTGCCCCAGGACACCCCCGATAAAATTACAGTGACTGTCTTGATCGAGGGAAACCCCTGCAAGATGGAGCTAGACATGGGGTCCTCCAGCTCCATAATCTTGAGGGACACCTTTAGGAGGCTCTGTCCAAGGGGAGGGCTCACCTTAGGCCAGTTGGTTTCACCCCACGGGACTTCCAACAGAATGAGGTGGCTGTGAGAGGGGTGGGCAAGTTCTGGGTGCAGTACTAGAATTTTGATGGACTTTTGGACTTGGTGGTGGTGGGAGGCAGTCACACAAGTCTCTTAGGACTAGACTGGTTCGTGCCCCTGGGGTTCCAATTAACTGGGGTGCGCTACATGGCCATGAAAGACTTCCAGCGAGTGTGCAACGAGTTCCCAGCCTTCTTTGATGGGATGCTCGGTCGCTATACCGAACCCCCCGTTTCACTCTAGCTCAGCCCAGAGGGACAGCCCATACGGCTAAAGGTCAGGTGTATCCTGTTCGCGCTGAAGCCAAAAATAGATGAGGAGCTGGATCAGTTAGTGGGCCAAGGGGTTTTGGAGCCAGTTCTGCATGCACTCTGGGGAACCCCGATTGTGACGCCCATTAAACCCAACGGGGACGTCCACATCTGTGCGGATTACAAATGCACCATCAACAAAGCACTGCAGGTCCCAGTAGTCAGTCACATCTTGGCCTCTCTGGCAGGTGCCAAGGTATTCAGAAAGTTGGATTTGGCCCAGGCCTACCAGCAGCTGCCTGTAGATGATGCGACCCCAGACCATAGTAATGCACAGGGTGTGTTCTGGGTGTGGCGGCTGCAGTTCGGGGTCAGTGTAGCCCCAGGAATCTTCCAGAATCTCATGGACTCTCTCCTCAAAGGAATTCCCGGGGTCCAACCCTTCTTTGACGACATTCTAATCTCCGCCCCCATGGAAGAGGATTTCACCAGTAGACTGTGCACCATCCTGCAGCAATTCCAATTGGCATGTCTCAAGGTGAAGCAGGAAAAGTGTCTCCTTGGGGGTTCTGTGGGTTGAGTTTCTGGGGTTCTCCGTTTATGCTCCTTCACCAACCTTCAAGCCAGAACTCCAGGCCTTCTTGGGGCTCCTGAACTTTTATCATTCCTTCCTGCCCCATAAAGCTGTGCTCGCAGAACCACTTCACCACCTCCTCGACAAGAAAGCCTCGTGGATCTGTGGCCCAAAATAAGCCACTGCATTCAGGGCAGTCAAGGAGCTGCTCACTTCCAATGCTGTCCTGGCCCACTTCGATGAGACGCTGCCCGTCACCCTCGCTTGTGACGCTTCCCCCTATGGTGTCGGCACTGTCCTTGGACACCAGCTGCCGAATAGCAGGGAGGGCCCTGTGTCTTACTACTCCTGCACCCTTTCATCTGCCAAGTGCAACTATGTGCAAATGGACAAAGAGGCACTGGCTATCATTGCAGGGGTGAAGAAATTCCATGATTACCTTTACGGGCGACCATTCACCATCGGGGCAGACCACAACCCCTGCTGGGTCCGCTGGGTCCGGATCACCAGACGCTATAGATGCCCTCACCTCAGGTACTGTGTTCCTCCATCTTCCTGGTGGGATACTTCCTGGTGGGAGGAGGGACACCCTCCTCCACTGTCCAGGGAAGGTGATGGGGTATGCCAACACCCTCACCTGCCTGCTGCTCCACTCCTGTGATCCTGACCCGGCTCTCATGCGCCAGATCCTGCTGATGGAGGAGCTCCCCGACCGCCCTCTGCAGGCTCCAGATGTTTCCCGCCACACCACAAAGGACTGGGTCCTCTCCCACATTTTGGACTGGGTGGGGAGGGGCTGGCCCACCAGCTGGGTCGGCCTGGAACTTGCAGCATTCTCATCCTGCTGGGATGAGTTATCAGCCCACAAGGGGTGCCTACTGTGGGGAAGCCAGCAAGTGCTGTCAGCCCTGCATGAGACTCACCCAGGAATTGTGCGGATGAAGGCACTTACCTGGAGTTACATGTGGTGGCCTGGTATGGACAGTGAGATAGAGGCCTGGGTCAAGTGCTGCCAGGCCTGCCAAGAAACCCGACCAGTACCACCCTGGGCACCCGGGCAGCAGTGGGAGTCCACCCAAAAACCTTGGTCCCAGGTACATTTGGATTTTGCTGACCCCTTCCAAGTGCAAATATTCTTCCTCTTGGTAGACTCATACACCAAGTGGCTGGAGTTTGTGCCTGTCACCTACACCTCCTCCAAAGCAGCAATCCATGCCCTCAGACGGATCATCAGCATGCATGGCCTGCCTGACACAGTAGTGACGGACAATGGGACAGCCTTCACCTCGGGGGAGTTCCAGGAATTTATGGGCCGCTACCTCATCCGGCACGTCCGCTCCCTTTCACCCAGCCACCAATGGACAAGCGGAGAGGATGGTGTGGAGCATGAAGGAGTCCCTCTGGCAGATCATCCACGGAGACTAGGACCATAGACTCGCGGCCTTCCTTTTCAGCCACGAGGTGACCCCGAGCGCTACCACAGGACACAGCTCAGCCAAACTTCTCATGGGCAGGGGTCTAACCACCTGCCTGGACAGGATGCACCCAGATCAAGCGCTGGAGAATTGCCCATCGCCAGAGAGCCAGGAAGCACCCAGAGGATTTTTCCCTGGTGACTCTGTCTATGCAAGGAACTTTCCCAGCGGTCCTGCCTGGATTCCTGCCAAGGTCATCTGAGTTACCGGTCCCTTGTCATACAAGGTATCGACTGAAGATGGTCAGGTCCTTCGTAGCCACATAGACCAGCTCCACTGCCGTCTCCTCCCAGCAGAGCCAGAGTTGCCGCTAGCAGTCGTGGAAGACAGTGATGCGGGACTGCTGCAACCACAGGAACCAGAGACCGCAAAGGAGTTCCTGTTCGACAGCGCATAGCCAGACCGTCAAGGTGATGAAGCAGCTGATCAAGAGGCCACGCCAGCCCTTCAGCTTTCCACTAGCACCACGCCAGCAATGGTGGTCCAAAGCCCAGGTCCAGAGACCGCAACCCTTCAGATAGAGCCGTGACGTTCAATCAGAGAATGACGCAAACCGGTATACCTAAGAGACTTTGTGTGTTAAGGTGCTTTAGAACTTAGGGGGGAGGGGTGTTGTGTATTGAGCCAGAGTCATCCCTGAACTATTACCTGGATCTGGTTGAGCTTGTTTCTCCCAAACAATAGGTTACTAGGATCCTGGAATAGACCAATAGAGAAACAGTGTTATGTAAATAGCCTATAATTAGGAGTGGGGTATGGTGATTGCATGCTTAAAAACAGGGCAGCTGCCCTGGTGTTTGTCTTGTAGTGTTCCTGAAATCACTTAATAAAGTATTGCTATTTTACTGGAATGCGTCCAGAACCCAGTATTTAACATGACTGTTCCTCATTATAGGCATGCTTTATGTTGACATGCCTTAATGCCCTACCATCTAGAGTACTGCTAGGGAGGTATTAAGATAGCATACTCTGATAGAGTATGCAACTGTGGTGCAGGTAGTGTAGACAACCTGTATCACATGACCTTTGAGTGCAACCATTTTTCTGAGCCTCCAAATCTTTTAATTCTTCCTTTGCTCCAAAATATCGATCATATGGAGACATTACCTCTTGTATTAGAAGAAAATGGCAGCCCTACCACTCTTTTAGCTGCAAAATGTTATGCATCTGTGATAGAGTTCTGCAGCCATTCAAATGGTGTCTAGCTTTTTCTAAATTTTAGTACTCTGCATAAAACTAATAAGTTAAGAAGCAGTAAGAGGTAGTAAGTAAGTAATAAAAACATACAGCCATACAAGCAAACACATACACACACAACTAGGGAGGAGGGCCAATAAGAGTTACTGGGGGTATGCAAAAAAAAAGTCTTCACCTGTTGACAGGAGTCAGTAACAGAAGAATCTCCCTGGGGTGGGAGTTACAAATTTCCAGTGCCTTAACTGAGAATTCTCTTTCTTGTTTGCTATCTGCCTAGCCTTATATGGTGAGGGCACCAGACTGGTTCCTTCCCCTTCCCCAACCAGCATGAAAACTTCTAATATGCACTGAGGTGCTTCTGCGAAAAATCCTATGAAGAGTTAGAGAACAGTTTGAGTCATTGCAAGCTGCTGTTCAATGAACTGGGTTTGTTTACGGTTGTGACTGAGGAGAGAGCTGCTGGGAAGGTGGAAGAGCATTCCAAAGGCAAGGGGCAGCTTCCAAAGTAGCTTATAACCAATTTAGCCTTCAAGTTTTGGAAGGTTATTCTTATATATATTCTTAAGGTCCTTAAGGTTATTCTTTGACCTTACAAAGAAATAAAGCAGGCGGGGTCTACGGCACAACAATGGTGGACTCCTTTCCCATTCCTCCGGTAAGGCACACCGCACAGCTGTGGAGGGGAGGGGTGCCGCTGGATCGGCACCTCCACGGGGGGTCAGGGAGACCCCTCAGGCCATAGGGCTTTTGAGGGTGAGCCTCTTTTCCTGCTATCTGCAGGGAAATTGAGGCTGCCCTCCGCCCTGACGTCACTCCCCCCGCTGTCTGCATCCTCTTAGCGAGGCACAAGCTGTGACGACCCAGTCAAGCGCAGGAGATCTGGCGAAGGAGCAATTACGAGCGTGGTCAGGATAAAGACCAACAATGAACTGTGAGTTAAAATGAGCGAACTGTAAATAGAAATCCCCCCCCCGAAACCTCTTGAGCGATTGGAATCGTGCTGAGAGAGGGATGCCTCTCTGATGCATTTACATAAGCGGAGGGGGGGAGAGAGACAGAGACAATTGTAAATGGATACTTTGAAGCAAGAATCTCCCCCCCGAAACCTCTTGAGCGATCGGAATCGTGCTGAGAGAGGGATGCCTGTCTGATGCATTTACATAAGCGGAAGGGGGGAGAGAGAGAGACGTGACTGCAAATGTATACTTTGGAAGGACTTTATAAGCGTATAAGCCTGTTGTGGGAGATATCCATGAGCATCTAAGCGATTAAACAGCATATAAGTGATTTTCAGAGCCGGGGAAAAAACGATTTTATATTGAAAATAAAGTGTTAAAATGGCGGACACTTAAAAAAAAGTCAGCGAAAACAACTCCAAGAAGAAGGGAAGTGAACGCTATAGAACTCATAGCGGAAGCCACCAAGCCGATTCTGGAGGAACTTGTTGGTATTAACCACCAGCTTGCCAAGATAAATCAACAACTCGTGTCCCGGCAGCTGCAGTTGGCAACAATAGCAGAAAAAATGGAACAGAGGGCTGTCAAAGCAAAAGAGATGGACACTAAAACTAACAGCGATCTCAAAGAGACAAGGAGGAAAAGCATGAGAGAAATAGAAGATTACAAGGACTTAATTCCTTCCTTGCAGGTGTCTTCAGAAAGTGTCATCTTAAACCCAGATGATAGAAAAGAGTTTGAATCTGCCCCCAAGTACAAGAAGCCTGGGCCCCGAGGATGAGACCAAAGAGGAAGAAGCTGAAGATCAGCGGTTTTATCCCTTTGGAGACAGAGGAAGACTGGGCTGCAGAATTTCGAGTGAACATCTAAGAAGCCATCAAGATTTTAGAGAGAATTGCCTTTATGAAGCGAGCTGTAGGAGATGCTCTGGGGGTCTTCCAATAACAAGTAATAAACTAACATATAAGCTTAGAAAAACAGGATCTCACAAAGTATATTGTTTATTAACAGCTTTTTTATTACTAGCTGTAGTTTAACAGGGTAATGATCGCCTACTCTTGGGTTTTTAGTATAGTGTGGGTTACTTTTCTTTCTCCCTAGTGTAGTTCCCCCCACTTTTTTTTCTTTGTAGTTTGTATAGTATTATATATATAAAAAAATCCCCTCCGGGGGCTTTAAAAAAAAAGAAAAAAGAAATAAAGCAGATAAACTCCCATGGGGAAAAAGAAACATCAATAAACTCTCATGGGGCAAAAGAAACATCAAAGAGTCCTTTCAGACCACCACTTTCAGACTAAGTCGCTAAGCAACTCCATTTGGATGACCTTATTTCATGGACAGAGGCAATAAATGACCTTTCAAATTTTACTTCTTCAAATAAATATGCAATTTTAGAGATAAAATATAATACTCAGTTATCTCGAGAAAATCCTTCTACTCCAGTTACAGAACTACCTGCAAAAGGAAAATGCCATAAATTCACAACCCCCCAATACATAGAAAGTCACAACCCCCCCCAACACAAAGAAAGGGTATTGAGGATCTACAGAGTTTTACAAAAAGCTATTTATTAGACCTCATTGAGGACCACTGTCTCCACACAGGACAAACGCTTTTAGCTATTTTCCAGAAATTAAATTCTATATCTCACAAACTTGATTTATTCCAAAAAAAATCCTCCCCATGAGTTCCAGTTAAAATTCGAACTCTCCCCTTCATCAGAGATTAAAATAGTCATCTGAGGGGACAAACCAAAAGAGCAGAGGTACAAAATCAGACTTGAACCATTGAGGTATTAGCATGGTGAGGGCACCTGAAGGAAGGCCTCTGAAAATGACTGGAGTGGATGGGTAGGTTCATATGGGAGAAGATGGTCCTTTTTTTTTTTTTTTCAAATAATTTTTTTTAAATTTTTAAAATATGAATACAACAAAAAAATAAAATTGTCTAAAGGCTTTACAGGTCAGTACTTGCACCTTGAATTGGGCCTATAAGCAAATTGTGAGCAAGTGTAGGGGGAACAAGACTGGAGTGATATGGTTCCTATGATCCAGGTTTCACCAAGGCCTGTTCCAATAGCCACTTTTTAACTGGTATATTCAAATTAAGAGCATTTCTCTCTTTGATTTTTTTATGCATTTGGTAATGTGAGTATCTGCAAAGTGTGTTTCATTCAGATTTCCTGAATCTATGGTATAGTGGTTTGGAATGTAACACCTGTTGAGTCATGCCAGGTTAATCTTCTTTACCTTGACAGTGAGCTGCAGAGGCTGTAAATGCAATGTCTTTTTCTATTGAACTATACCACCTCTTCACCTTAAGCCATGTATCTCTTCTTTACAGTGAACGGATATCATATACCAGGATCCTTGGTATCTCAAGTAGAACCAAGCCACATGAGTCTTCAGAAAGTCAACAGTGACTCTCAGGTGAGCCCAGATGATATTTTTGGATGCAGAGGGAGGTTATTCTGTAAATCTATTTAGAAATATCACTGGTAGATACTTCCAATTGGAGGAAGGATTGGAAACGGTCTTTTTCAAAGTTCAGGTTTAATTTAATGATAATTTTTAAATCTAATTTATATATTATGTTTTATTGTAATTATGTGTTGATTTTGTGTAAGCCATCCTTGGCTGGGAGGGTGGGGTAAAAATTCAATAATGTATTTTATTTATTTATTTATTTATTTATTTAATTTATTTGGCTTCTATCCTGCCCACCCTGCCACAGCAGGATTGGGGTGGCTCAGAACATTATTACAGATAAAACAATTTCTCAGCTAAGATTACAATAAATTAAATCTAAAAAAATACATAAAGTGCTAGCAATGGCATAGAACATGGCAGGAGTCCACAATCAATTAGTGCATGGTCTGGGTCATGTCAGCAAGGCATAGGCTATTCAGTGATGTTAATGATATTATTGATGTTATTAAGATATTTATGGTATTGGGGCCAGGGCATCAGATGGTTGCAGCAGTTTCTTAATCAATCAGTCAATCAATCAATAATAAAATTATTTTATATCTGATTTCAAGTTAGTGCTCTGGCGTTTAAGACCCGTGTATTCCTGAGCGGTCTCTTTCTTCTTGTCTCTTTGTTTGATTTTTTATATCTGGGAAGTTCTTATTAATTCTAATAATCTTTTAATCATTCTGTGATAATCTTGTAGTCTGGAGTTCTACAGTCTGGTGAAGAAAGGTACAGATCTCTTTTCATTTAAAGGATTAAGTGGAATTAATTGTTTTTTCTATTTGCAGTTCACAGTTTTTCTATTCAGTTCCACTGAGCATTCTTTTATATTATGAGACACTAGTCTTTTTTAGTTAGGCAGTTTTTACAAACTGTTCTAGGATTTTTACAAGATGCCATTTAAGTCTTTTCTCTTATAATTCAAAGAAAAAATCCCCTCATCATCCTCCCCAACAAAGCATACTGAAATAATGCTAATAAACAGGAGGCATGACAGTTCTCTAACATAAAGTTCTCTGTGCTGGGTAGATTTTTAGATCAGAACTTCCTGTAAATTTTCTTAGTGCTTTATACCTGTTTCATGCAATACAGTAATAATGTCAAAGAATGTCTTATCTTCCCAGTATTCATGATGCCTGCACTGGAACCTGTTGGGTAATCTGGTTTCCTCAGTCCATAAACCAAGTGGTCATCCTGACTTGATCTTTGCCAGTAGCATTCCCAGGCTGTAGCCTAACATTCCTAGTAGCTTATGGCTGTTTTGATGGGGTTTTTTAAACACTACTGCAATGTCCTTAAGCAATTGTTTCAGAGCTCTGTAGCACATCTAAAAAAATAAACCATGGCCCCGGTCACACGGGCAGGAAAATGCGGGAGGGGGGAGCGTGGCTGTTTGCCCCAGTGCAAAATAATGCGCGGTTGCGTGATCAGACATCCCCTCGAGGTCCCGTCACGGTCCCATGGTTAGGGGGAGGTGCCGATCACAGGACGCGGCAAAGAAGCGGCGCGGCAAACGGGGCTGTGTTTTAAACTGAAGTGTGTACATGCGCCGTTGGGTGCTTGTGCGCATCCTGTGGAGAGTTGGAAAAAAACCTTTTCGCATGCCATACCCCACCCCCACCTACGAACCCCCTGCCTGCTCCATGGCCTTTCCCTTGAGCCCTCGCGTCGTTGTCACGCCCCCCCCTCGCCCCGGCACTCGTGCTTTGCCCAGGAAGTGATGCCGTTGCTCATTCCAGGAAGGTGCCGGGGGGCTGGCTGGTGCGAAGCTCTCTCTCCCCCTCCCCCACAATGACTCGTCTGCTCTTCTTTCCTCTTCATTGCGCTAGAAGAGAACGGCGCTGCTGGGAAGGGAACACCAGGGTGGGGTGGGGGGGACACACCTTTTTGCGAGGGGACATGGGCGGGCGCTGGATGCCACCGGAAACACGATCAGACGCCCGCCCTTGCCCCACAGTTACCGGAAACTAGTACCTCGGAGGTACTAGTTTTTAACTGCGCGTCTTCGGAGGGAAGCCTCGGGTTCGCCATGGGAGCTTTACGCTCCCAAGGTTCGCGCCTGGAAAATCCACCTATCATCCATCTCAGTAGCGTGGCTACTGCTCCGTGTGACCGCAGCCCATATAGAGCTGAATTATGAAGAGCCATTGAATGAATATAGTGGAGCTTCTGCTCAGTCATACATGCTGTTGAAGAAAATGCGGTTCATTATTTAAAGTCATGGGCTTCAACGTTGCTGTTTTTAAAATCCGTCTTTTAATTTAGCATGTTGCTGTGAATTTAGTCCTGCTATTTCCCAATTCCCTGAATTTGAGGGGAACTAATTTCTCAAATGGGTGGGCACTGAATTTCCTATGTCCCAATACAATACACTATCCACTGCCCCACACAGTCCTCAAGTTGCTGATACCTCAAGCAATATGTATACATGCTCTTATCTTGTGAACCTGCTCAGAAAATTGGGAAACGTCAGGGTAAAATGTCAGGGAACCAGTGTGGTATAGTGGTTACAGTGTCAGAAGAAGATCTGGAAGACCAGAGTTTCCAGGTGAACATGGCTACTCGCTAGAAGCACTCTGTGCTTCATCTCTTACCCTTAAATATCTTATTAGCAGCTGCTAAGAGCACTATAGCGATGAAATGGAAGGATAAAGATCCTCCATCTGTGAATGTGTGGCTTTATAAAGTTTGGAGATACTTTTTGTATGACACCATTTCTATTTATAACACCACAGACCAAAATGAATGTGAAATACTTAGTCCTGTTGGGAAATGGTATCCCATCATCGAAAAACTCACTTTTGATGATTTTGACTGGAAAACTATTTACAATGCGAAGTATAAGTTGTTGCTATTGGGTTAATGTTTCTATGACCTTTATGGCTTTGTTCCGTGGAACCTCTCTTTGATTGTATATTTGATTGCATTGGTAGGATAAGTGGATTTCTGTAACTTTTGCTGTTTGTTGTTATACTTTATGGTTGAATACGAATAAAATGTTCTGGTTAAAAAAAAAAATCTCTTACCCTTTGTGTACAACAAGAATATTGTAAAGCAACATAAGTGAAACAGTTTAATGAAGAGCTACCCCCCCCCCCAATTTTTCTGTCTTGGAAGGGAAATACTTTTCTCTGACGAGCAATGAACTGAGGGGGAGAGAACCATATTAATAAGGCTATTATCTTCAGTTAAAGCTTGCAACACAAACGAATGAATATTTTAAGGAACTTTCAATGCTTCATTTTCTCAAGTATGCCTGATATCAGTTTGATCCCGGAAATACAAATATAAACAGACATAAAAATATTTTTTGAGCCCCCAGAGGGGATTTTTTTATTATTTTTTATAAGACTACAAAACTAACACAGAAAAAAAGGGAAGGGGACTACATATACAGGATAAAGTAAAGAAACCCACTACTACCTAAAAACCCAAGAGAGGAGATCATCAATAGCTACATTACATCAAGTCTTCCCTTCTTTTATGTCATTATAAACTGAGTCAAATATTTATAGTACTTTTTACCCTTTTTTAAAATCTTAAACTTAACTGTCTAAGAACAGACATAAAAATCTAATTCTACTTTCATGATGACTATCTATCGCTAAGCATTTGATATTGCTACTTTCTATTGGACTATTATAAATAAGCAAAAAATGATATAATAGAATAAAAATCTGAACTTGTATCTTACAGGACCTGGAGGATTCCCGCCCCCTCTTATCTCCAGGGAAATAAATACATTGTCTTGTTTTTCTAATTTACTGACTCCATGTACTATACTTACTCCTACTTGTGCTGATTGGATATTTTCAGGTCTGGATTAGACCCATATAAGGATTTAATAGAATTTTTCACCTTTAATTTTGCCTTTGCAAAACGTTATGAATGACATAAGTGAAAATAATATATTGCCACCATCCCAGCAAGAAGCCCATATAACATTAATATATGAAGAGAATAAGGACCCAGTGTTTCCGCAATCGTTATAGACCTATTTCATTGTTGAATGTGGACTATAAAATTTTGCCTCAATTATGTGTCAGACTCCTCCAGCAATCAGTTCCCAACAACTTTCATTCAAAGAAGTAAAGTTTTATTGAGACATTGAGAGTATGCAGATATCTTAACCATTTTGTGTTAGAACTGAAGAAAAGTGCGGGTAGCAAGCAGATATACGTTATTCAAGGAGGTTCCCTGATGGCCCAGGGCCAATCAGGGATCAGGTAGAAGCCCACCAAAGTAACAGGCTACTTTTCCCAGAAGAAAGACTATACCAGGCACTGAAGGTCCTAAAGAGATTATAGAAACACAGAAGACACAGCAGAAATAAAACCTAAAATTCCAGAGTCTCTCCACTACCATAGCAGCCGGGCTTAAGAAAGGCCTAGCTGACATTATGGCTGATAGACTAAAGAAATGTATCTCAAAAATAATTCATTCTTACCAGACAGGTTTTGTACCAAAAAGACCTATGAAAAACAATGTTTATTTTGTTGTTGATGCAATAAAACTTGTTAAACACAAGGGCAAAAAAAGCAGCCTTTCTGTTAAATGGGGTCTTGACAAATGGATTCAGAATAGAAAAAGGAACCCATCACGGATGTCCACTCTCTCCACTTCTCTT
Organism: Gekko japonicus; assembly: GCF_001447785.1. Taxonomy (NCBI): domain Eukaryota; kingdom Metazoa; phylum Chordata; class Lepidosauria; order Squamata; family Gekkonidae; genus Gekko; species Gekko japonicus. The sequence continues at coordinate 506,096 of NW_015168050.1, forward strand.
CATTCTTGTGATGGAAATCTTTGCTTCCAAGATAAGACAAGAGTCCAAAATTGAAGGATTAGAAGTAGAAGGAGAATAGTTTGAACCTCCAACTATCTCTCCAACATGTAATGGAGCAAATTGACAAGTTTGGACTCTTTTCAGGTTATAAAACCAGCAGGAAGAAAACTAAAATTATTTTAAAATTTCCAACTATTCAAGAAGAGGAAGAGATTAAGAAAATTTCAGGATGTGATGTAACATGTAACCCAGTCAAATATTTAGGAATTTATCTCACAGGACAGAATGATATACAATTTAAGGACAATTACATGACAAACTGGTCCAAAATACAAAAAGATCTTGCAAGGTGGTCCAAATTACAACTATCCTAGCTAGGAAGAATTTCTGCTATAAAAATGTATGTATTACCAAAATTAAACTTTTTGCTACAGATTATTCCAATTTCAGTTTCTGAAAAGACTTGGCAAAAACAAACAAATAAGTTTGTGTGGAAAGATAAGAAAACAAAAATAGGATTGAAAGCATTGCAAGATGAGTGATTAACACATGGAATTCACTGCCACAGGAGGTAGTGGCGGCTACAAGCATGGACTGCTTCAAGAGGGAATTGGATAAACATATGGAGCAGAGGTCCATCAGTGGCTATTAGCCACAAGGTATAGATAGGAACTCACAGGCTGGGGCAGGTGATGCGCTGTATTCTTGGTGCTTGGGGGGGCAACAGTGGGAGGGCTTCTAGTGTCCTGGCTCCACTGCTGGACCTCCTGATGGCACCTGGTATTTTTGGCCACTTTGTGACAGAGTGTTGGACTAGATGGGCCATTGCCCTGATCCAACATTGGCTTCTCTTATGTTCTTATGAGAAGAAAAGACGTGGTTTTACAATACTTAATATCAAATTATATTACCAAGCTGCTGGGCTAGTTTGTATATCGGATTGGATCAGAAGTCCATATGAAAGAATGATAAAATGAGAATCTTTAAACCTTGATGATAGATTGCATAGCTATCTATGGATTAAAAATATATATCAAAAAGCAAAACCCAATATAATAGTCATATAATCAGAGGTAGCTTATTTAAAATTTGGGAAATGCTACAAAAGAGAATCAGCCCTATAATTCCATCAATAATGTCACCAGTAGATGCTTATTACATCAATCACTCAAGGAGAAATGATGACTTCTATCTATCTAGTACTGCTCATACGGCTTGAGATTAGAACCAAAGAAAATATTTTAAAAGACCTTACTCAGTATTATTTCTCTTATATTTGATTATTGCCCCTATGAATTTTGCCACTGGGAGGGTGATACGATCATTGGTATCCAATAGCAGCCATGACACCTGGGCCCGCACATTTAGCAGCTCCACATGTTTCCTCACTGAAATTTTGCATCCATTTAATCATGCAGCTGTTTTGAGGAGTTTATCATTGTTTGTAATTGTGAGGCCAGAGCTTCAGCAACCTGGCAGAGTTCAACAGCCTTTTCAAGGTAAAGTCAATCTCTTTCAAGAGTCTTTCTTTAAATCGGACTTCCAGTCTATGGAACAGCGATGGCGGATGCTCTTCCCAAGACAGGGAAGGGCGGTTCGCACGCCAGCGGCCTGGAGGGGTGCCACCTCAAGTGACACCCCCAAGGAGCCTTTGTGATAGGCTCCAGGCCAGGGGGCTTTTGAGGGGTAGCCTCTTCGATGGTGTAATGCCGGAGAATTGAGGCTCCCCTCCGCCCCCGATGGTCCAGCCACTGAGTGGCCTTCGGGCATAAGCTGGACTGACAGGGACAAGTGCCGGAGATCGAGCGGAATGGCGTAAAACTGAGCGTGGTCAGAGAAACTGACCGACAATGAACGTGAGTTCTGAATAAAACAGAGTAGTTTGAAAAGCGATTCCCCCCCCCCCGCGGTTGAAAACAGTGATTGCAAAGAGGCATGCCTCTTGTGTGAATGAGCGGCTAATGAACACGAAGGGGGAGAGGGGAGGAAGTAAACCAAAAGTGGTTTGAGAGACTTATCTGAATCGCTAAGTCATTTGGCGAGTTTTCCAAGTTATGTGGGAGCGGTAGAAACTGTAAACCAAACGGGAAAGATGGCGGCCCAGCAGAGAAAGTTTAAAACGAAACCGGGCAGTCAGAGTCTGAGACCGGAAGAGGGAGCAGGTGTTCTTAAACTCCTGGTGGACATGCTTAAGCCAGTGATGGAACAACTCGATGGTATTAACCAGCAATTGACTGTGATGAATATCAGGGGTCATTTGGGGGGGGGACGCGGGGGGACGCCATCCCCCCGGGTGAGGTGCGGGAGGGCGGGGCCTGGAGCTCCCTGCTGGTGCCCACTGGAGGTCTCCGCCGGCTGTGGGGAGGACACACTTCCGGTGATGTCAGGGGTGTGGCATATGCTAATGAGTTATGCTAATGAGTCCCCCTAGCTCTTTTTCTACGAAATGACCCCTGATGAATATAAACTTTGCAGCACAGCACCTCCAGCTGAACGAAACAGAGAAAAAAGTGGAGCAGGCAAACGAGAAAATTAAAGAGATAGACACCACAAGCAAGAAGTTGAAGAAAAGGATGGGAGAGGTGGAAATGAAGCAGAATTGCCAAGAGAACCGAGTCTTACAGCTACAGATAGAAAAAGCTAACATGGTTCTCAGGTTTCAGGGGGTTCCTGAAACAGATCGAGAAGACTTGAAGAAGGTGCTTAGTGAAATTATCGCTCCAGTAGTAGGCTTAACAGCTGATGAACTTGTAAACGAAATGGAGGTATCCATTGTATGTTTGGTAGTTGAGCAAAAGTTGCTGTCCGTTGAGCTCTCTTAGGGTCAGCAAGTTTTATTTGAGAACATGGTTTTAAAATGCACTGTGGGACTTTCATTTACTTCCCTACTCAGAGAGTTTTTAAAAATCTTCTTAGCAGTGCTGCTGCTCCCCCCAAAGCTGTCACTTGCAGCTGGGAGAATTGGATTCTAATACTTAGCACAGTGTGAATCTTTAACACTATTCAGACTCTAGCATTTTTTCCCTTTCTTAAAAAGAGACAGAAATACATGAAATTTGGGCCTTTGTAGTATGATAAACATAAGGAATGTCGATGAGAGAGTAGAATATAGATTCAAAACATGAGTTTCCACTTTGGGTATCTCCTATCCCTCTGACCCTTTACTCTTTTGCATAACTTCACTGTGAAGGATGTGACTTGTAGCAACTTGTTCCTTCCCCCTTCATTCTGCCAGGTAATTTTACAGGGAAAGGGAGGTCAAGACATTTAATCTGACATTGCAAAGTTCTGACACAATAACCTTGTCTGCAAGTAGATGGGTATAGCTGAAATAGCCCATATGTGGAAAATTCCAAAATTACTGTTTGTGAAAAGCACTAAATTTGACTGTTTGTAATGTAGTCACTCTAGAGCTTTTTGTAGGAGAACCATCTCCTTCTCCTGGTTTTTGCATCCAGATTCCACTACTTCTAAAAATTAATGTGTGGATGGGCTTGGCAACAGGAATCACTGGAAGAGATGACCCCATAGGAGACTTGCCCTTCAGGAAGTTTCCCAGCTTTATCTCAAATTGAGAAGGCAGTTGATTGATAAGGTTCTGCTCCTCCAAGTAGTTCACAGTGACATGGCACAAGCTAATGAGTGAATAGGGGAGGGGGGTTGCTTTCCACTCTTTGCTCCCATCACACTAATTAAGGTTTATAATGTTTCTCCTTTAGCATGCAGACATTTCACTTGCTTTAACTACTACCCTTGCAGGTGCTTCTTGTATGCATATGCCTTGACCCTTATTTCTCAGTGTTGGTAGTATTCTGGATGAAACTGTAGCAAAGTTTGGGATTGCTGTTTTGGTTTGGGGGGTTGGGTTTTTTTACACTCTACTTGAGGGCATGACCAATATGCAGGTTCTGTTACCTCATAATTTATGTTTTGGTCATTAAAGGTCATATTCATAATTCATGAGATGATGGGCAAAAGGTCAGACATGTGAAGCAGCTTCATGCAAACTTAAGGTGCATGTTCTTTGATTTTACACTAGGAAAAAGGCCCGTTGTGGAAATAAATACAACGGCCTCTAGAAAGAGGCTCTGGGCAGGTGCCCCGGCCTTGGACACTCAGTGTCAATGCGCTGTGGCGACTTCAGCAGGGTATAATGACACTGAATCCACCATTTTCTCCAGAGGAACTGATCTCTGCTACCTAAAGAACAGTTGTAATTTTGAGTGATCTCCAGCCCTCACCTGGAGATTGGCAACGATAGTTCCCCATAAGGGAATGGTTGGTTTGGAGGGTGGAGTCTATGGCTTTGTACCTGTCTGAGGTCCCACGCCTCCTGAAACCTCACCCTCTCCAGGCTCCATCCCTCACATCTCCAGGAATTTCCCACCTGGAGTTGGCAACCCTATCTCCTTCCCAGCCAATCATCAACCTACCTTTATTTCCCTCTCACTCTTCAGCTTTCCACCCCCCACACACCTGCAGCCTCTCCCGTGCTCTGAAGCCCTGACTGCTACGTCACATTGGCTGTCATACGGGGGCCACCTCAGCAGCATATAAGGATACAGAGCCCACCATTTTCTCCAGGGGAACTGATCTCTGCCATCTGGAAAGCAGTTGTAATTCTGAGTGATCTCCAGCCCTCACCTGGAGATTGGACACATTTGACCTCAGAACAGCAGACTGTTTAGAATGTTAGAGGCAAAAGCCAATCAAGTCGCATATGAAAACGACCTCTGTGTTCCGAGGCAAAGGCCAGTGATGCTGCATATGCAAATAACCTCTGTGTTCTGACTGGCTATGGGGGGCAGGGGAACAGCAAAATGTTTAGAATGTTGGAGGCGAGACTCAAGCAATGCAGCCAGTGTATAGGGACAGATTCTGAGTGACACACCAGGACGCCAACCAATTCTGGAGTGTGTGGAATGTTCTAGAGAAGTGCCACCACCATTCGGCTTTTATATATAAGGGAGATGTGGAGACTGCAGGATACAGCTTTATATGACACATGGGAGCTAGGTACCCAAAGAATGCAATATGCCAGAAGGACAACCATCTGGGGAATTTAAGCTGTAGTTGAATGATGTTAAGTAGCAAGACCTAACTGTGCTCAGATAGTCGAGGTTTGCTGTTGAACTCAGCAGTTCCGTTAAACTGCTAAGTGCACTGCATGGAGAAACAGGAAGAATTCTGCTATATTTTTTGCTTAGAGATAAGGCTTCATAGGGGAATCACAAAAAGAAAATCTCCTTTTTAAAGAGAATGATTAGAGATTGGAGTTCCTGATTACATGGTTTTCACTCCTGGAGGTGGACGATGGTTTTTGTTTTATTGCTGGATCAGTGCCAAGCTGTTGTGTGTCTGTTGTAGACTGCAACTAATGCCAACAAATTATACATATTTTTTTTTAAAAAAAAAAAAACTTGCCCCGGGGGGGTGATATCAGAACATCTTATGAAATAAGGCCTAATTTTAGTTTCAGGGTCTACAAGAGAGTACTTTGAGGAAAAAATTAAAAATTTAGATATGTAATGAATTTTCTAGAGGGTGGATAGTGAAAGAGAGATGCATGCTATGGTTTCAAGTTATAGTACCACAGATAAAGGCTGGATCCTTGGAGGAGATCCTTACTGAAAGAACAAACTGTCCAGTAGCAGTGCCTTACCAGTGGATTAGTTTGAGACTTTGAATATTCATTTATGTTTAATAAAGTCAAAGATGGTTTATGTATGTGGAATTCTTCCAAGAAAAGATAGCTGGACTCTATTCTTGAAGTATCTTCTGTTGTTGTATTTGCTACTGTGCAGTATAGTATGCATACGTCTTGGTGTGCTGTGAGATGCATCATGATAAGAACTACAGACTCCTCAAAAATAAGCATGCTACAGTGAAAAATGGAGTAGAAGATGTTCCATTGGGCCGTTGCACAGTAGCTCCAGGCAAGAGACAATAACCTCTCAGTTTATACACTTAGAGCAGGTGTAAAACCTTGTTAAATACTACATACTGTGCTTTTTACTTAGCTTATTTCATTGCTGTCATTCTAATACAGATGTTTATTTGAATTCTATTCCATAATTTGTAGATGGAGTTGGAAGGAGCCTTGGGGACACCTGCAGTGTGTTACGAAAATCGCTTCACAGAGCAATGTATAGGGAACTTACGCCTTGCTGCTTATGTCCAGACTCTTAAAGCAGGGTGTTCAGTAGGATGTGTCTAGATGTTATCTAAACCGCCAGCCAAGGAAACGTCTGTAAAGTAGAAATGGAGTTTTCAGTAACTATGCACTAAAAAGCCCTGTTCCAGAGCTGGCAGGCAGCTGAAGGGTTAATTCCTAAGCTAGGCACTGATTGGAAGGGGAGGTGTCATCATGTTTCAGTTGAATTATCTTGCTGTACATAGCTCGTGTGCTGCTTCGTGAGCACCGTGCAGGAGTCTCTCGTGCAAGAGTTCAGCTGTCAGTCCTGTGACACCTCTGGACATGGGAAGAAGCTAAGCTAGCAAGGCAAAGCAGAAGAAGTCCCTCAGATCTGACTTGCATGCAGCACTGAATCTCCTCTCAAGATACATACCATGTCGGATGTGGAGGGCAGTTTTGATGATGCCTCTTGCCTCTCTCCTCAGAGTCCTGGATCCCCATCACCTAATCGAAAGCAGAATAAGGAGACCACCTTCACGGTAAGCAGAATCCCACAGTGATGATCACCATCCTGGTTGCCATGGTGATCCAGATTGCAGGGCAGAAGAGCGGGGGGGGGGGTCTGTGTGTGCAGGGGTCTGCCTCATGTTTTCCAGATGTAAACACGGTGCTTGCTTTCTGTAGCAATAACTGCCATGAAGCCATTTTTAAAAGGCTGAAGCTGGCAAAGATCTGTTGACAGAGAGACAGGAGAGAAATGTCAGAATGTGAGAGAGGGTGAGAGGCACTTCTTTCTCCTATAATTGTTTAAAATTACACTTGCAGCAGTGGTTCCTTTTCTTCAGAGTTGCTTCTGTATAGCTGAAGTAATTAAAAGCCAATGTAGTCATTTTGAGAATGGAGGGTTCCTGTGGGCAGCGTACACAATTATAAAGAGTTGATACCAAGGTTTTATAAAACATCCCTTGGAAGGTTTGGTTTCCTTTATAGAATGAAGTCACCTTTGGCTGAAGTGGCTAAAATCTCTCAGTAGAAGAGGATGAGATGTACAGATTTTTAATTCTGGCATACCCCTTGATTCTTTCATTAAACCTCAACTTATCCCTCCCCATCATTATTGCTCAGAAACTTGGCCTGGTTAGATCAGTGATTTGGGCCCCATAGTTAACCAAAGATTTGGCTACAATGTCTTAAGAAAGAGGAAACATTTCCCTGTGGAAGTATGAGGTTTGCTTTTTTGCTAGCTACGGCAGTGGAAAGGAATTTGTTGCAACAACATGACATATCTCAGTGTGAACTGGAACACAGAGAGGGAGAGTATCAGAGGACGCTAGTGTGATGAAGTAACGGTTAATGTGTGTTCTTTCTGTGACAGAATTCATGCTTGGTGCTTAATTCCAATCAGGGTTATTTTTTTTCCCCCTGGTTTGATGTGTCATTTAAGTGTTTTCAGTGTTTTGCACTTGGTTCTTGATAAGAACTTCTATTGTAGTGATGAATCTGGGGACTGGGAATGAACATTCAGCAGTTGGTTTGGTGGTCTTATGCATGGACCAGAGGTCACTGTGTTCCACTGTGGAATTACAAACTCCATTCATAAGGCACCCTATTATTGCTTATGGTGAGCTGAAAGTGAAGTAGAAGCCCCAAATCTCTCAAAGGGCTTTTGACTCACTGTCAATTCCCTTTACTCCCTAATTCACCCTTTCAGCATGTAAACAACTCATAGGCTGAAGTGAGCTGAGGACCTGTTAGCCCAGAACAACTGATTGTGTAAGGAGGACCCAGCTGAGAGGGTAACCCAGTTCAGTCAGAGATAGCCAAAGGAATAGAAGCAGAAGCCCTGTCAATTTTCAGTGTTTTCTGGATATTGCCCAATTGTTGTAAGTACAGTAGATAGAATAAAAGGTCAAATAAGTTCAGGGTGTTTGTCTTAGGTGCATTTACATTACAGCTGAACTAAACGTTACCTTGTTGCATGGCATCGTCAGAAAAGTCAGCAATGTTGGAGCAATAGTAAAGGTTTCCGTTGCTCGAAAGCTAGTTGAATCCGACTCTGGGGAGCAGTGCTCATCTCTGTTTCCAAGCTGAAGAGCCAGCACTGTCCAAAGACGTTTCCATGGTCATGTGGCTGGCATGACTAAACACTGAGGCTCACAGAATGCTGTTACCTTCCCACCGAAGTGGTACCTATTTATCTACTTGCTTTCGAACTACTTGGTTGACAGGAGCTGGGGCCAGACGGGAGCTCACTCCATCATGCGGTACTAGGGTCTCAAACTGCCGAGCTACAGACCTTCTGGTCTGCAGCTTCAGTGTCTTAGCCCCTGAGCCACTGAGTAATGCACAGCTGTGATAGTGGTAGACTCAGCCTCCCAGTTGGGTGAGCTGGGCTATGCACTTGAGTAGCTGTACCAGTGTTCGACCTCTTCCGGGGTCTGTGATGATGACACAGTCACTTCTCATATAATGCTGCTGACCCAAATGGGAAGCTGGTTCAGATGTAGTGACTTGACTTTGCAAAGTGATTTTTGACAGAGCCATACTGCTGATGTCAGTACAGTTTGATTATCCCTTCAAGACAGAAGAGAACAGTTTCTCAGCACCACAAATGGGTTTCATTCTCACCCACTTATTTTCCCCAAACCCCGAACTGCTCTTGGAAACTAACATTTCTGATGGATGTGTCAAATTCACATTTCATTTTCACAGAAGATGTTGTAAGTGTCTGGGGCCCCTTGAAATTCAAAAGAACATCAGAATGCTTAGAGGATTTCAAGGGCCTTTTCAAGTACTTTTCTACTATCATGTTAAAACAGAATACAGAAAATTTCCTCTTGCAAGCACTTCTGTTTTGGGGGAGTCGTGATCCCCCTGTACACAAATTACTAAATCTAGTTGAGATGGAAAAGGCCTCCTTCACCAGTAAGTGAAATCATTGCAGTTGTGGTTGCAGAGTAGAACATGATTGTTGTCAACATGCATTGGTTTGCACCGGTGCCATCACCAGTACCCAATAACTCAAAATTGTTACCCCAAGCTGGATGCCAGAGGCTATGCATGCCAACAATGATCTTAACATTTCCAGTATTAAGAGTATGAGTGCTTCCCTGGTATATCATTTCCATTTATTATTTGCATCCTCCTAGACTGAATCCTCCTATACCAAATTGAGACCTAGGTTTCCTGTATCATTACCAATGCTGATATCTCCATGCCTACTACCCCTCTGCATATGACACCTAATGTAATCACGCCTGCCATTGCCATTCAGCATCTGAAATCATCTTTATAAAGTTTATATCTCCAGTACCTCATGTTACATTTTATGGTACACACAGCCTTTTCCTTATATCTCCAGAAGGGAAGGGATTAGAAACTTGATTTAAAAAAAAAAGAAAGTAAAAAAAGATACCTGAGAAATCAGAAAACCTGCTACACACATTGGCATATCAATGTAATGATATTCTAGTGCCAATTTTTTTAAAAAAATTAAAGACTCCTCATGGTAGGGAGAGGAAATGGCTGTGACAGGGACAGTGGAAGGGAAAATAGCTGCCATGTGGGCTAGAAAATCAGAATTTTTTAATCCACATAACAGCCATCCAGGCTTTACTGGGATCTCTCCCAAAACTTGGCACAGAGTGGGTTTGAGAAAGATCAGAGAAAAGCTGTGGAAATCCCAGGAAGTGCATGGATGTACCACGATATTGTGGGGAAGCAAGGAAAAGAACTACTTCCCCAAAACACTGAACTCAGGCAGGTAACCTATATAGAAATTGCCCTTTAATGTTTGTTTGTTTTTGTATAACCTGGAAATGGCCCGATCCTTAGTGTGGGCAAATAGCAATCTATTTCACAGCAACACCCTTCTTGTGCCAGCAAGTGTTAATATCACTAGCATAACCAAAATAATTCACCCTTTTTAGAAGCCACACAAACTGGTAGACTGAGAAGACCACAGATGTTGGATGTAACTCTCAGCATAGCAACGTTGTCCCTTAGGGCAGGATTAAATGACATCTGTGGCTCCAAAATGGACGTCGCTTTTAGTAACGCTTTAAAGAAAATAGGTGCAAAAATGCAGCATTTGGGAAGTCCCTATCCACAAACACCATGCAAATAACAAAGTTCCTCCAAGGAAGTCTTTAGAGATGTACATGACTCCCACGTGTGCAAAGCAATGCTTAGGTGTTCTGTTGTCCAATACAAAAAGCTTTTGTGTAGAATTGCCACTGGATTTCAATGGAAGCAAAATTTCAAGAGAAATTATGAGGCTTCTGTTTGAATGAAACACCTGAGGAATTTCAGGGGAAGCAAAAAATTGGGATCAGTGATGAATTAGCAGGTGATGAATAGAATGGAATATCCCTAAATCTGAAGCAGGGCAGGAGGTGAATGGAGTTTCCTGTTTAGGAGGAAATCCAAAGAATTTCAAGGGATTGAAAACAGGTTCAGTAAGACTTGCAAAGTTTCTCAGGGTTCTGCTCATCCTTAGTTTTGTCTGACAAATAATAAAACGATCATGTTTATAAAGGGTTTTGTTTGTTTGGGGTCTGTTACCTAGATGTTGGAATGACTTCCTGCCAAGGAGCCCTTCCATCTGTGTTCTGTGACAAATCTTGGCTGGAAAGAACATTGCATTCAGCAGTCACATATTTCTGCGGATGGGTACGGACTGGGAAAATGCGGTTCAGTTTGTGGTTCATGGCTGAACTAAAAACCAAGCTCCAAACTGAGCCAGGAGGCTTGTTTACAAACTGGACTGGCTCTTGCAGTTTTGGGCCCTGCAAACCCTGTTGAACGGTATTGTGGTCCTTTTAAGCATAGTTTGCAGAAAGCCTGAAAAATAACTGAGTGGTGGTAAGCAGCTTATTCCCTGGTACTCAGCCATTTGGGGCTGTCTTGTTTAAAAGGACTGCAGAAGACACCCCAAAAATCAGCTGCTCCCCACTGCAAAACTGTTCCACACTGTCTCCTGCGATCCCTTTAAACTTTAGAAGGACTGAAGAAGACAGCTCAAAAAACAGTAGCCAACAGAAAGGGGGGGATCTCCTGGGAAAGGACATCCCTTCCACCTTTCTGCTGGCTGCAGTGAGCCCCGGCCAGCAGAAAGGAAAGGAGATCTCCCAGAAAGGGAGATCTTCCTCCCATTCTGCTGGACGTCTTCCCTCCCTCCTTTTTGCTGATGGTAGGGAGCTGCGGCCAGCAGAATGAAAGGGAGGGAAGTGGTGCTGGTGGTGGGGAGGTTCCGTCAGCAGAAAGGAAGGGAGGGAAGATCTCCCAGGAAGAGACTTCACCCCTTCCATCTAAACCCGTTTTCTGCTCCCTGCAGAAAGCCACAGGGAGCAGAAAGCAATGGTGGTTTAAATGGCTCCAAGCCATTTAAACCAAATATCTGAGTGGTGGGGAATTCTCAGCTGCTCAGCTGTTTCTCCTGCTCTTCTTCACAAATGGTCACAAGTCACCATAAATTATGCCCAAAATTCATGGTAGTTTATCCCAGTTCTTCAGAACCCTGAACAGGCCAAAATCTGTGATGCTTTCATTCATAAGCCAGTTCGTGCCTGTCCCTAGCTGTAAGGCATTTGTGTAGACTTTCACTTGTATGTCCTCCATCACTGTTTTCAGGCTGCTTTGTGCATCCAGCATTTTCCTCTTATTTTTTATTCCCCCAATCAGATAAACTGTGTAACGTTTCCCCACCCTGACGCAGTGCCAGAACAGCAGTTGCTGAAACCTTCCGAATGGAGCTACTGTGATTATTTCTGGGTAAGTGAGCAGCTACCCATATGCTATTTATTGCTGTAGTTGAGCTTTACACAGGACATAACATATTGTTAACAAATGTGTTAAAATCCAAGATTGGAAGGTGATTATAAGATACTGCTAAAGTTATTTTCTTCAGCTACAACCTAATTCCAGTGCAGCTGCTCATGCAAACATGATCCCCCTTGGGACCTGGAACCCCATTCCTTGATTTCTCATCATTATCAGCCAGGCTAAATCCTTTAAAGGGTGGATAGCATAGAGCAATTTAGCTTTGCCCCCGTGCTCCATAGTGGTGATGGAGGGAGTATTCACATGGACATTTCCCTGAGCCATTTCACTTTAAACCAAAGAAAAAATTGACTCTGGAAATATCACAAGCCACACTCAGAGAAAGCACATCATGTGAACATTTCATTTAATCCAGCGGCTTCCCATGTAGAAAATCCCCATGTAGAAGCCACCCAATAAATTGTTTTAGCATTCCAAACTTTACTGTTTTGGTTTGCTTTGAGTAGTAGGCTGTGCAATAGGTGGAAATGGTCTGGCTAAACCTTATTTTGGTTTATTTTATGTTGCTTTCATTATTATTTTTAAAATGTTGGATTGTATGCTTCCTTGAGTTTCTGAAAAGGGGGGGGGGAACTAAATAAGGGAATTCCCTGCAACTTCAAACATAATTATAACTTTAAAGGGCTGCAATGTAGGAAATAGGGAGTATACACTTCTCACTCTAAATAAGCTTGCTAGTTATTTGTTAGACTAGAATCTAGGTCAAAATTGCTTGAATGCCAGTTAGAAAAATATAGAGCTAGTGCTGACCTTGCATCTCTTCTTGCCCGTTCCACAAGCTAAGACTATTTCCCCCCTTATATTGTAGTCACCTGCTGCTTAGCTACTCATTCTATGTGAGCCACATTGACCTCTAGTAGCTGTGATATGCTATTTCCTGGGAATTCCTGAAGCTGTACCGAAATTGGCCTTCTAAGGCTATGGCCACACATACTCAATAATCCACTTTCAATCCACTTTCAATGCACTTTCAAACTGGATTTTGCCAGTCCACCCAGTAAAAATCCAGTTTGAATGTGCATTGAAAGTGGATTGAAAGTGGATTATTGAGTGTGTGTGGCCATAGCCCAGGAGCTGCTAAAGTGCCTCAAATGCCGGAAGTTTTGGTTTGTAACCTGTTCAAAGTGTGTCCACAAACAGTTATGGATTTCTTATACCATAGCCTAAATGGTCCAGTATATCTTCTAATGCTTCTTTTTTGTGGTGTCTATCCTGTGTATTTCCTGCAGGCTGATAAGAAGGATCCCCAAGGGAACAGTATGGTCTCAGGATTTGAAATTCTTCTACAGAAACAACTGAAAGGGAAACAAATGCAGAAAGAAATGGCAGAGTTTATTCGTGAAAGGTATCTTAGAAGCTCAGTGCTGGACCAAGTTGATTGTTTGTATTTCACTGGTTAATTGCTTCCACAACTCAAGCTCCTGCTTGACTGATCCAGTAGGTGTGCTTGCTCTTAAGCACACCCAGTCTTGAAATATTGGCCAGTTGAATGCTGACTTAGGCCACTTTCACACTGTCACTTTTGTCACTATCTTTTCCCTGTTGCTTTGGGTCCCCCCCCCTTTTCCACATGTGTTTTGCTCCCTCTGGGACTACTAGAGAAGCAAAACACATTGTGGGGGGGAAACCCTGAAGCAATAGGGACAGACAAGTGACAAAAATGACAGTGCAGGTGGCCTTAGTTTCTTCCGGTCTTCCAGTCAAGCCTTCTCTTCACCCTCACATCCCCATTAGGCTTTATCACTGAATCGAGCTGGGGGGGGGAATTACAGCGATATGAGTTACAAAAGATCCAAAAGGGAGTATAGGCAGCCTTCTGCAAAGTTCTGAGAAGAAATCAGTTTTTGTAGCTGTGATTTCTAGACCTCAGGGTTTTCATCGAAACTACCAGTGGCCAGATGACATCAGCACAGGCCCCTTGGGTCATAGGAAAGAGTTTCTAACCCCGAAATGCCTCTTCCTTTTAACTTTCAGACATGTAGCTCTGCTCCAGCCTTTATCAATTCAATTCAATTTATTACAGGTCTGTATGACCGAAGTCTTGACCAAGAGGATACAAAAGGGGAATAAAATAGGTACATAAAATAGACATAACATGTGTCAAGGTACATAATCACAGTCACATAAAACCCAGGCTGAGCCCAGAGATTAAAAATTACCTAACTACACTTGGGGCGGAGCCAACTGACTAAAATCATCCGAAGATTAAAAGTCGGTGTCGGAGTTTTCAGAAGTGCTGAAATTTTCAATGTTTCTTGAGAGCAGCCACCTTAGCCAGGAACCGCGCCACGTTAGCTGTTATCAGTCCATCGCCAGCCTTTATCCTTGGGTTTGTGCCACCCTGCCAGCTATGCCATATACCATTTGAGAGTAGAAACATTCAGATATCACAAACAATCATAGTCTATTTGTGATGAGAATCACAAAGGTCCTTGGGTTCCTATACGCCCTCCTTTCTCACGTGCAGCACCAAGCTAGAGGACTTCTTGGTTATTGTTCTCTCTGAATCAGGTGCTTACAAACTAGGCTCCCAAGCCCAGCTTAAACCACGGTTTAGAATCCTGGCATGTATGCAGAAAAACAAGCTGCAGTTTCATAAAGCCACCTGATTGGACATCATGACAACCATGTGGCAAGGGTGGGAGGAGTGTGTGAGGCTGGCTGATTATTGTAATGAACAAACTGTGGTTTTTTAAATGATGTCTTAATGCAGGTTTATGCACTGTAAGATGACTTTCAGATATTGCTGATAGACGTCTAACCTTAATGACACAGCCTTTGGATTCCACTCTTCCAACTTAGGGTGGTAGAATTTAGCATGCAGTCTAGCAAATATTTAACCTCTTGTCAACCTCCTTGGTGTGAGAGCAGTCCATGTAATTAGGAAGGATCAATTCTAATCCTCTGTGTAGAGATTTAGGATCATAAATCCCTTTGAATTCACTGGACTTCCAATGAGACCTTCTGCTCAAGTGATTCTGGCTCATTAAAAAAATTCTTCACCCCACTCTGTCCTTCCTTTTTCCATGTCTACAACTCTGCTGGAACATAGTTTGAATAACATAAAATATCTGCAAGACATGAAAGAAGTTGAGAGAGAGAATGAAATAGCTAATTTTATAGCTGCTCATTATTTGTAACTACCCATAGAAGAGCAGAATAATTGTTATAAATAGCTATCTAAATAATAATAGATGGGAGAATTGCTTCTCTAGGACTTGTAATGGTAACGCTGTATTCTAGGCATGAACTTTGCCTGCCTGGCCAGAGGAAAGTAAAAGGTCTGCAATAATCCCCCCACTGTAATTATGTAATCTATATATATAAAAGAAAGTCCCCTCACTGTAAAATCAAAGCCCAGGCAAAACCACTGGACCTAGAGACACCAAATTTGGGGAGAGCACGCCAACCGTGGCGTAGGTGCTCGCTAAGAAGGGATTTTTAAAAATTCGACCCCTAAGTGGGTCAACAGGGGGGAAATGTGCTCCCCCCATTGATTCCTATGCAGTTGGCAGGCAGCTCTCTCCCTGCAGCCCCACTCTCATTGGTCAGCTGCAGAGCTCAGTGTTCTGAGGTAAAAAAAAAACCCCAACAGTTACAGGGGACTGCAGACAGCTAATGACAGTTGAAGAAATCGGGAGTGGCCAACAAGCACCTGTGAGGTTCAGTAATGCTGGTGGCCCAGCCTCTCCGATGGCTTCCAACACACTCCCCCCACCTCCTACACTCCCCCCACCTCCTACACCTAACAGGTCTGTCGGGTGCAGCCCCACCTCCACAGTGGCTTCTAATACTCCTTCCCCCTCCCCCTCCTACACTGGAGAGGCAGCTGCCTCTCAGATGTAGGAGAGGATGTGGGATGGCTTCCAACACACTCCCCCACCTCCTACACCTAACAGGCAGTTGTCTGTCAGGTGCAGCCCCACCTCCACAGTGGCTTCTAATACTCCTCCCTCTCCCCCTCCTACACTGGACAGGCAGCTGCCTGTCAGGTGTAGGAGAGGAGGTGGGATGGCTTCCAACTCACTCCCCCCACCTCCTACATCTAACAGGCAGTTGTCTGTCGGGTGCAGCCCCACCTCCACAGTGGCTAATACTCCCCCTCCCCCTCCTACACTGGACAGGCAGCTGCCTGTCAGGTGTAGGAGAGGGAGGGGGATGCTTTCCAACGCACTCCCCCACCTCCTACACCTAACAGGCGGTTGTCTGTCAGGTGCAGCCCCACCTCCACAGTGGCTTCTAATACTCCTCCCCCTCTCACACAGGACAGGGAGCCTGCCCCAGCAGTAACGCCTTAGTGATCCTGCCAACCCTGTCTCCACAGTGGGTTCTAATACTCCTCCCCCCTTCTCCTCCTACACTGGACAAGCAACTGCCTGTCAGGTGTAGGAGGAGGAGCTGGGATGCTTACAGTTGCCAGGGAGGTTCGCTCAGCAGGATTGCCTTAGCACTGCTGCTGGCCCAGCCTCCCCAATGCCTTTAAATACAATCCCCCCCAACACCAGACAGGCCAGTGTCTATCAGGTGTAGGAGCAGGGGCAGAGTATGAATGTTTATGGGGAGATAGTAAAGGACATTTCTAGGAGCCATTTCGATGTGTGCCTCCCTCATGAACCTGAAAAAATGTCCACCACTTCACCACTCCCTCACACCAACTCCCCTTCACTCCTCTCACCTCTTACTGCCCCCAAGAAAGCTCCTGGCAAACGTTGAGCCAGATACACCAACACTACAAGGAGGAGGCAACTTAGGAATGCGGCAAAGACATTTGCACATAGCACTCCTGCAGTGCACTGAGCTGCACAGGCCAACTACCAGCAAGATCACCCTGAGGTGCTCAGAACAACACAGTATCCATAGGAGCAAAACAATCCATGAACACAAGTAGAGATGCCATCACTTTCGTGGAAGGTAGCAGGAGTGGACATAATGGATGACTGCTTCTTAAATGGACAGTTCTATGTGGCCTGCTCCAGAGTGAGCTCACCAAGCAGCCTGGTGATCCTAGCACCTGAGGGCAGAACCACCAATGGTTCTGCCCTCAGGTGCTAGGTAGAGAGGGGGAAAAGTACATATGTCTCACTTCATTTCTTACACTACAATCTTCTCTATTAGAATTCCTACAACAAATGTCACATTTTAAACTTCACATAATCAGTATTATAACTGGATTTACGGAACTTAAATACTATAGCAGAAGAAGCAAGGTTAAAGGAGTCCTATCCATATTTCTGGGTAAAGGACACATGGACGTATTTGGGAGTAAAAATTCCTTTACATCTTACACAATTGGCTAAGGTAAACTTGGAAGAGCTTAATGTTTTGGTCCAAAGTACTCTTAAGTCCTGGAACGATACCACCCTTAGCTGGTTTGAGCGGATCCAAGTCATCAAAACGATGATTTTCCCCTAATTTCTTTTTCTGTTTCGAGCCCTCCCTCTACTCATCCCTAGTAAAATGATACAACATTGGCAGAAGTCGCTGATGAATTTTGTCTGCCAGTTTAAACGTCATAGAATTTCCCATGCAACTCTAACTAAACCCAAGTCACTTGGTGGACTGGCTTTTCCTGACCTCTCTCACTATCGAGATGCCACACTTTTATCAAAACTTCTAAAGCACCACTCACCTAACTACTTGGCTTATTGGAAAACCATTGAGAATATAGGGATGTACCCTAAATCACTGGAGGAAGTGTTATGGATGCCGCCCTTATCCCACCCCAGAAGAACAGGATACAGTGAGCTTTTACAGGCATTTCTCGGGGCTTGGGACCGACTTAAAACTTACCTGGTCTTTCCATATTCACCACTGCAGACGTTTCTGGGCCAGAGCTGGTTTTGCCAAGGGGAAGATCCTTTGGCCTATCGCTGCTGGAGAATGCAAGGCCTCACCAGATTTTGTGACATCATGGCCGGGGGCTGCCTACATACTCAACAAGAAATAGAACACAAGCTACAGGGACAGGTATCCTGGCTTGAATACGAACAAGTCAAACACTTAGTGCGCTATGACTCACATACCCCTCTGCCGGACACGGCTTTACGCTCGTTTGAAGACCTTATGGCATCTCAATCCTTACCTAACAGGGAACTGGTGTCGAAAGTTTACTGTCTTCTCAATTCTCAACTTAAAGAAAACCAGGCCGGGCACCAAATAAAATGGCATAGAGATATTGGTCAGGTGCTTACCTCTGAAAAGTGGACTGCAATCTGGTCCTCTCCTCTTTGTCGCTCTTGTTCCACCAATATTCAAATGTTAACTTATAAACTTCTACTTCGATGGTACTTGACTCCACATCAGCTGCATGGCATCAACCCCACGATTTCTGACAGGTGTTGAAAAAAATGTGGGGGCCGTGGCACCTATATTCATTGCTGGTGGGAGTGTCCCAAGGTTCAGATCTTCTGGAGAGACGTCAATGCCCAAATATTTCTAATTACAGGTTGCGCCCTCCAACTGCAACCCTCCTTGTTCCTCCTGAACCATTGGAGTCATTCTGCCCCTAATGGGCTTATGAAAGAGCTAATAGAACTATGTCTTGCAGCTGCTAGGAATGTTATTGCATTTCACTGGAAATCTAAGGAGACGTTACAACTGAGTGATTGGTATCTGAAATTGTGGGACTTTTTTCTACAAGACAAAGTTTCCACTAGTATCCAAGAAAGAAAGAAAGAAAGAAAGAAAGAAAGAAAGAAAGAAAGAAAGAAAGAAAGAGGAAAAAATACCATAGCGAAGCACGGGTAGCAGGCTAATAGTGAATAAATAGAAGACACTCTTGCCTCAATGGAAGCTGTTAACTATAATGACTCGTGAGCATCTGCACAGCTCTTGAGCACAGTGGTGGTCTTCGGGACACAATCTGGCTATTTATCAATGTCTGTGGTGTTACAGTCCCCTTTCGCATTTTGGTAGAAGCTGTCTTGATCCTAGGCAAGGCGCTATATAACTGTTTTAAACAATAAAATTAAATTGTGCTGAAGAATCCTCCAGCAATTTGTGACACATTTACCAGACCTGTGCTCTCTAAATTTTGTGGCACAGACGACAGACAGGAAGTACCTTTTATGAAATTTATTAAGAAAATAACCCTAATACTTTCAGCTAATCAATGGAGTATCACACGTATACACACACCAGAGAGCTAGGAAATAAAGAAATGAAGCAATCTTAAAGAGATTATTGACAAAAGAGGATGAAGCATTGATGAGGATGGGGTTTATAGCTACCTGTCCAGATGTGCAGACATGTGGACCAATGGGAGGCCTTGAGGGGCTTGTCTCAGGTGAAGACAAAAGATTACCTGGGGGTCCCAGGGGGTGTGACACCAGGAGGACCAAAACCTAGGTTTGACCAATGGAGTCCCAGAGGAGCAGAGTCTAGATTCACTGTAGGATTGGTGAGATTAGCTAGGTGCTAGATGGCTATACTGGACCTGGGTGAATGGGTTTGATGGCCACTGATGGTCCTGCCAAGGCAGGTTGAATAGGTTTCCAGGTTTAGACAAAAGGTGGGAAATAATAATAATAATAATAATAATAATAATAATAGATTGGATTTATACCCTGCCCTTCACTCGGAGTCTCAGAGCAGTTTACAATCTCCTTCCCTTCCTCTCCCCACAAAAGATACCCTGTGAGGTAGGTGGGGCTGAGAGAGCTCTTTCCAGAACTGTCCTGGAGAGAACAGCTCTGACAGAACTATGGCTTGCCCAAGGTCATCCAGCAGCTGCAAATGGAAGAGTGGGGAATCAAACCCGGTTCTCCCAGATTAGAGTCCACACATTTAACCCCTGATAGACATCAGGAAGGATTGTTAATAATTTGAATATTTGATTGTTTTATCTCGCTATCCTGCAGGAGGGAGCGGGAAGGACAGGTGTGGAGACAAAGGATTTCCACATAGACATAGGTATCATACAAAAGGACTACGTAAAGTTCTGGAGACAGAAGGGCTACTTGCCAGGTGGTCACTGATTAGCTTTTAGAAATGCAGATACTGTACCTGTTGGAACTTGCCATTGTTTCATATGCATACCTTGCTGGGTGGAGGGGGAGATTGGAGATTGTCTTGGAGGGCTGCCTTGTGCAATCTGAAATTGAAACCCTTTTGCAGAGCTGTGACTAGCTCTGTGTTTCAGGCCTGACTTTTGAGGGACTCTAATTCAGGTCAGGAGTGGGGTGCCCCTGCTGTTAGGGCTACCCTAGAGTAAGGCAGTGTCTCTGGGTAACAATTGTACACCATAAGAACTGTGGTGGGGATTATGGGACGTATGTGGACAAAAAGCCATGCAAGGCAGGGGCTAAAGCAGGGAAAGGAATTAAGTAAAAATTAGCAGGAAAAACTTTAGGATGTGGCCCTTTATCCCCATCTATTTTTCAGTCGATTCTGTCCTAAAGCACACTCACAAACATGCCATTTTATATATTAGCTCATCTTGAACGAGAATGCCTGTAAGTGGGCATTGTAGTCCCAATATGTCACCAAAACAGAGTTTATTATACTGGTGGCTGAGTGACACCACAGATTCAGTGCTGGCTTAGTAGAATCTGCTAGGTTAGGTGGAACAATTAGGAATCATAGAATGTTTCAGTATGGAACTAAGGAACAGCAGACAAGTTGGAGAACAGAAGTAGGGCTCCACTTCTCCATTCGTGGCTGCTAGAATTTTTTGGCCTAAGAAGAGCTGTGAAGGTTAAATAAACCATGTGCTGGTTTCTAATGAGTACTGAGTTCTCTTTCACTGGCAGAAATAGTCAGAA
This sequence comes from Gekko japonicus, assembly GCF_001447785.1. Taxonomy (NCBI): domain Eukaryota; kingdom Metazoa; phylum Chordata; class Lepidosauria; order Squamata; family Gekkonidae; genus Gekko; species Gekko japonicus. The sequence goes on from NW_015168050.1 coordinate 526,835, forward strand.
TTTTGGTTAAATCAGTTCTCAACACCACTCACTTCGAAGAAAGTGTAGTTTTTTGAGACATTGAAGAATACCATACTGAACACAAACTTTGTTAGGACTGAAGGTAAAAGTGTAGGGATTGCAGATATATTGTGTTCAAGCAAAGGAACTAAAGATCAGGACCCAATCACCCCACAGCATTTGCCCACCAGAGACAATGGTCAACTACCCCCCCCCCACTAAGCACGTACCCCTCTACAGAAACAAGGCAAAACAACAGGTCCCTAAGACACATCAAAGCCTTTAGGCACATGCATGATTTTGAATGCTAACGTCATCCCAGAGGTGCTGATTGCGAGACAAAGAATGCGTGAAACTGCAAAGACATTGAGAGAAAAGGAAATACCATTTAGATGACTAGCACTCGGCCATTTGGTGATTAATTTAAATAACAAAACGTTTATAGCACATAATGAGATGACGGGTAAAAAACTTATCGAGGGTGTTACTAAATTGAAAGAAGGTGGTGTGTGAAGGGAACAGTGTACTCTGGTGTGGATAGTTAGGCTATAGTGTAAGTAGGGGAAAACAACTGAAAGTAAGATTTATTAGTAAAAGAGTAGACTTGAACTCTAAACATGTTTAAGTAAGAATAGTTATCTGTGTGCATTGTTAGATTAGAGGGCTAGAGTCTTCAGTGTTATAACAGGGTGTAGCAAGGAGGAGAAGAGTGTGCCCCCCCCCAAGACCTCCGAATACAGGGAGAGAGGAGGTTTACCTCTCGCTGTAGAGTTGTTCTCTATAGCACCCATAATCGGAGGCAACCCTTTCAACTTTTCTTTTCAGGTACAGAAGAAGATGGAGAGAAAAATAGTAGTAATTGAGGTAGAAATAAACTGTAGATTATGAGTTGTATTATGATTAACTATAAGATATGGGGAAGTTGGATGGGAATTATAAATGGGTAGGATAGGGGCATATGAAAAGAAGAGGGATTAAATGAGAGTAAAAATTGTAGGTTGTTGGAATAGTAACCTCAGGTGAATTTCTCTATATTTTGTTTGGTTATTATGATTGTTAAAAATGGAAAATGAGTATATCAATAAGAATAAGAACACAATAATGAATGTGTGTTTGTGGACTGATAGATATACTCAATAAAAAACTTAAATATAAAAAAAAGCCTTTAGGAAAACGAAAGCATTTTGTTTAACACCCCTTTTCCCCTCCTCCTTCCTTTATGGCAGGCAAACCATAAAATGCATACTGAGCCTGACATACTGCTCCCACAAGACCCCTCACCCCTTTGGCTTGTGAGGGTATTTGTTATGGAATGCACAGGTTAGAGAGGAGGCTCTAACATGTTCACATTTCACCCACTCATTATGCAAGTCATCAAAGTCCTTCCATTTAATCAAGTAGTATAGTCAGTTCCATTTTAACTTAGAATCGAGGATCTCTTCCACCTCCTGGTGGGGTTCACCATCTAGCATTAGAGGAGGCAGAGCAGCTGGACGAGGTCTCTACTTGTTCAGGCCCGGATCCCTTTTTAATAAACTGAAATTCAATACAGGGTGAATATGCCTCAGAGTCTGGGGTAAATCAAGTTCCACAGCCACTTTGTTCGGGACCCTCAACACCTTGAATGGGCCAATATACTTCCACCCCAATTTCCTCCCCGGTTGGAGCCCCTTCAGATTTTTTGTGCAGAGGTACACTGAGTCCAGTCCCCAGGTTGCAACTCCCATTCAGGAGCTCTCCCTTTATCAGCTTGCTTTTTGTAGTCCTCTTTCACCTTTCTCAGAGTCTCTTGAATCGTGGACCATCAATCCTTTAAGTCCTCCCACCATGATTGAAAATCTCCCAGTTTGGGCTCCTGAGTAGTCACCGTGGAGAGGGGGGGCCCCTTCATACCCATGCACAGTTTTAAAGGGGGAGAGGCCAGTGGCACTGTGCACTGAGTTATTATAACTGTATTCTGCATAAGGGAGGAGGTTGACCCAGTTGTCCGGCTGGTAATTGGTGAAGCACCAGAGGAATTGTTCTACCACTTGATTCACCCTCTCAGTTTGCCCGTCTGTCTTTCGGTGATAGGAGCTGCTGAGACCTTGTTCTACCCCCAACACCTGCAGCAGTTCCTTCCAGAACTTAGGAATGAACTGTGACCCCTGGTCCGAAATTATCTTGTGGGGGATGGAATGCAGCCTCACAATGTGGTGCATGAAAAGCTTGGCTAGTGATTTGGCCGAGGGCAGTTGTTTGCAAGGAATAAAATGTGCCTGTTTGGAGAACATGTCAACCACCACCCAAATCACTGTTTTACGTTTACTGGGTGGTATGTCAGTTATAAAGTCCATAGAAATCACTGCCCATGGTCTCTCTCGCATTTCAAGGGGTTATAAGGTCCCAAGGGGCTTTCCTGGCCTCTGTTTCCCCATTAGGCAGGTGTGGCAGGAACCCACATATTGGGAAATATCTGCCATCCTACAAAGCAATCAGAATTGCCTTTGAAGAAGGTGCAGGGTTTTCAGGTATCCAAAATGCCCTACCAGTTTATATTCATGCCCCAAAGTCAGGATTTCCCCACTAATGCTTTAGGCATGAACAGCCTCTCACCCCTGTACCAACAGCCATCTCCATTCAGCATCACTAAATTGTCAGTCTGAACGTCCTCCATGTTCCCCTCTGTAAAAGCTGTTTTAAATTTGCAAATCCAGGGTTCAACTTCAATGGGGTTTCTGCTTTCTCTCGGCTGCGAGTTACCACCGCCCCCCCCCCAACTGGGTGGGTGTGAACATTGAGTCTATGACTTCTTCCCTCTGGCTGTCATGTTGCGTGAGGCAGGATAGTGTGTCAGCCAGAGAGTTCGACTTCCCAGGGAGATGCTGGAGTGTAAACCAAAATTTAGAGAAAAACTCCACCCAGCAGAGCTGCTTGGCATTTAGGCACCTGGGCATGCGAATGCCTCCAGGTTTTTTTGGTCTGTCCACACTTCGAACGGCACCCTCACCTCCTCCAGGCAGTGCCTCCAGGTTGTAAGGGCCAGTATGATGGCAGCCGCCTCCTTAACCCAAACAGCCCAATTACGCTCTATAGGGGAGAACTTCTTAGACTCATATGCCAGGGGGTGGAGCTTTCCATCCTCCCCCATTGCAGGATTGCCCCTCCTATAGTCACATCAGAGGTGTCGACTTGTATCACAAAAGGCTCATTTTCGTCAGGGTGGTGTAAAATGGGCTCAGAGGTAAACAGCTCCTTGAGCCTTTCAAATGCCTGTTGACACTCCAGGGTCAAGTCCAGCTTGGTACTTGGCTTGCTACTGTTGGGACCCTTCCCCTTGGTTTTTAACAAGTCAGTAAGGGGCAAAACTACCTGGGCGAAGTTTGGGATGAATGCACAGTAGAAATTAGTGAACCCAAGGAATTATTGGAGCTGGCACCGAGTTCGATTAGTCTCCCACCCCACAATGGCCTACACTTTATGGGGGTCCATGCCCAGTCCCTCCCCTGAAATTGGATATCCCAGGAAATCCAGTTCATCCTTATGAAACTCACACTTGGAGAGCTTGACAAAGATGTTTGGAACACCTTCCTGGCCAACTTTACATGTGAGTCTTTATCCTTCGAATAGAGCAAGATATCATCCAGCTAAACTAGCACCCCCTTGAATAAATGCTTGTGTAGCACTTCATTGATTAAGTTTATAATAACCCTGGAGGGCCCCGCTAACCCAAATGGCAACACCAGGTAATCAAACTGTCCCAACGGGGTATTGAAAGCTGTTTTGTGCTCATCCTCCTTCCAAATGTGCACTTTGAAATAAGCATCTCATAAGTCAAGTCTGGTGAAAATGCGCCCCTGGGCAGCTTCCGCCAGGAGGTCTTTGATGAGCAGGAGGGGGTATGCATTTGACAGCTGCAGCCCACCATCCCTCTTCTTTCGGAAGAGGACGGGGCAGCAAAAGGGGAGGAGGCTGGGCAGATGAAACCCTGAGTAAGGTTATTATCTATAAACTTGTGCAGCTCCTCTTTATCAATTGGGCTCATTACGTGCAACTTCCCTTTGGGTATTTTGTGCCCTAGCAAAATCTCTATAGCACAGTCCAACTTTCAGTGGGGGGGATGCTCATCTGTCTCCTCCTCTTTGAACACTCTAGCCAAGTCTTTGTACTCAAGAGGGATGAGGTCTAGCTCTCCCTGCGCCAAGCAAACACGCTCTGGAACAGAGACTGGTGCCTCCATCACTCGGGATTCCACCCATGAGCTTTGCATCGAGGGTCTGAGAAGTGCAGGGCCCTGCCACCCCACTGAACATATGAATCATGATCTCGGACCCAGCGGTTGCGTAGCACCATTGAGAATTTTGCAGCAAGGTTAATAATGAATGGGTGTTGCTCCCAATGGGGCCCTATCCCCATCACCATGAGTATGGTTTGATACTTGCACACCTCCTTTATTGGTGACCTATCCATCTGGGTGAAGATTAAAGGTTCTGGCAATACTTGGATGGGTACTCCTCACCTGGTTACTAATGCTGAACTGATTAAGTCTCAGGCACCCCCAGAGTCAATCAGAGCTCTCACCCGTATCTGGGTGCCCCGCTCAGGGTTTATTACAGTCAAAGTTACATAGAACAAAGGGGTAGAGGTTCTCACCAAACTTGGCACATGGGACTTTCAAACCTGCCAGGTTGCACCCTTCACAGCAGGTCCCAATCTTTTCCCGCTGACGTGTTGGGCTCATCTTCGCTGGAGGAGGTGCCGTCAGACTCTCCCCGCTCCCCTGCTTGAAGCATTTTGAGTTGCTTCACCCATGCTGCTTGCGAGTTGGGCTTTTTCTTGGAGGTCTTGCGCTCACTCGCCTTCCCATCCCCACATCTTAGACACAGGCCCTTTTGCATCAGTCTCTGACGGCTTCTCTTATCTTGGGTTTTGTCCTCCATTGTTCTGCCACCGCTGCCCTCACAGAAGCCCAGGGCTGGTACATCCGCAAAAGGTTGGAGTGGTTCTCCACCTCACAGGCCACCTCTATCCACCCGTTCAGGGTTAGCAGGTTGCCCTGAGCCAGGGCCCAATCCAGAATTGAGTGGTTCAGCCTGCCCTGGTAGAACTCAATGAGTTCCTCCTCGAGCCACACCCGAAGCTTTGCAGTATATCTTTGAACTCGTCAGAGTACTTCCGCACCAAGCACCCAACCTGGGATAGACCTCTCAAGTGGATGTGTGCACTGTCTAGCTCCAGGGGGGTCCTCGTATTGGCGTCAGAGTGCCCACATGAAGGCATTCACATCTTGGAGCTCTGGGCCCCGGACATTGTGGACACCCATGAACCAGTTGACTTCCCGGTCCCGGAGGTGCAACCCAATAAAATTCACACAATGTTCGTCAGTGGCAAAAGTGGGGCCCCAATCGCATATGAACTTGCGCACCTGCAGCAGAAAAAATGCCAGCTTCTCCGGGGTGCTGTCAATAATTTCTTCCAGGGCCAGAGTCACCAGGGTTGCAGGTGGCCCAGCTGGCCTAGCCAGGCTAACAGGAATGGCTGGGGGTGCTGTGGGAGGAGGTAGGGGCACTCTCTAGCTCCATCTTGGGTGCCTCTCTAGCTCCATCTTGGGCCCATCCACTATTCCTGAACTCTTGCTGGGTGGCATCTATGATGATGCCTGGTATACCTAGCATCATGTTTTGCATCTCTTGCCTGATTTCTTCAGCCTCGCCTTTGACTTCCTTGCGGAGATGTTCAACTTCAGTGTCCTCCACAACATGGAGGCACTCCGGGTCATCCTGAAAGGATCGTCCGTAGCGCCTTTGGGCAGCATCATACGCAAACCTCTCAAACCTCAGATCAGGAGTCACCACCCAAGTGGGCTCTGCCCAGGTGGGGAATGGCACCCAGGAGTCTCTGGTCCATGCCCCACCTTCTGCACCTTTGGACTCTGCAGTTGTCACCGGGGCCACCGTGGTCCATTGCTCAGTCACGGTGCCATCCGCCACAGTTGTAGGGACTATCACGTCCTCTCCACTCATCACGGCTATGGTGCAGGAGGTCGAAGAAGGAAAAAGGAAGTCCTAACAATTTGTCAGGATCTTGGTGAAATCAGTTCTCAACACCACTCACTTCAAAGAAAGTTTAGTTTATTGAGACATTGAAGAATACCATACTGAACACAAGCTTTGTTAGGACTGAAGGTGAATGTGCGTGGATTGCAGATATATTGTATTCAAGCAAAGGCACTAAAAATCAGGACCCAATCACCCCACAGCATTTGCCCGCTAGAAACAACGGTCAGCTACCCCCTCAACTAAGCATGTACCCCTCTACAGAAACAAGGCAAAACAACAGGTCTCTGCGACACATCAAAGGCTTTAGGAAAATGAAAGCATTTGGTTTCACACCCCCTCCTCCTTCCTCTATGGCAGGCGAACCATAAAATGTATACTGAGCCTGACAGAAATCCCTTACTGCTGAATCCAACCCACTGTGACTTTGCCTGACATGTCAGAGAGATTGCTGCTCTATGTGTAGCAGGACAATCTATTGTTTATATTATCTCAGATAAGTCGGGTTGGGGTACCAGTCGCAAGTACTGACCTGTTGTGCTTGATGAGAAAATTAAATTGCCAGTGACGTTTTACAGATGAATCTGCAATGTATAAAGAGATCTATTTCTAAGGGACAGTTATCATCATCTATAATGAAAAACTTCTCTTCTAAATGAGCTATTTCTGCCTTGTCACTTTCAGGATAAAAATTGAAGAAGAGTATGCCAAAAACTTGTCTAAACTGTCTCAAAACTCATTGGCTTCCCAGGAAGAAGGGTGAGTGTGTATCCTTATCATAATGACATCCCATAGATTCTGTCATGGTACAAAACATGTTCATTTATTTAGAAATAATTTTCTGTGTTCTCCTTTTGCTGCTTTTTGTGTGAGGAGCCTTCCTATTTGGTTCAATTCCTCGGAAATCAGCATAAAAAAGAATTGGGTTGTGATGGAAGATTATTTAACTGGTTGAGACTGATAGAAAATGTTGCTCTGAAATTTTGTTGGCTTCCCACTGCATGTAGCTCACTGCAGAAAGATTTTGGTCCAGGAAGTGCACTTCCTCAGCAATTTGAAAAAGGAAGTGATGCTGTCCAGCCAAAAAACAAAGCAAAAAAAATGAGTTTGGTGTAGTAGTTAAGTGTGTGGACTCTAATCTGGGAGAACCGGGTTTGATTCCCCACTCCTCCACTTGCACCTGCTGGATGACCTTGGGCAAGCCATAGTTCTGGCACAGCTGTTCTTGAAAAAAAGCAGCTTCTGTCAGAGCTCTCTCAGCCCCACCTACCTCACAGGGTGTCTGTTGCGGGGAGGGGAAGGGAAAGGAGTTTGTAAGCCGCTCTGAGGCTCCTTTGGGTAGTGAAGGGTGAGGTATAAATCCAATCTCCTCCTCCTCCTCCTCCTCTTCTTCTTCTTCTTCTTCTTCTTCTTCTCCATAAAATACTCCTCTTCTTCTTCTTCTTCTTCTTCTTCTTCTTCTTCTTCTTCTCCATAAAATAGAAAGGCTGTTTCCACACAAATATTTTACTCCAGTTTGGCAACCAAACTGGTGTGAGGTTTTTTGGAGCATCCACACAATGTAATCCCCTAATCACAATAGTGTCATAACAATCATAATCAATCCCCTAATCACAATAGTGTCATAACAAACATAATCAATCTACAAGCTACTCTGAATTCCCAGCATTTATGTAACAAAAAACCCCTCTCTAGTTCTTTTTATTGTGGACGTATACCTTTCCTTTGTATCTCTGCAACAAGAAAAGGTCTAAAAACCTACTGATTTAATGAAACTTGGGGATTCAAAGGAGGTAGTAGACAGATTGTTATAAGATTATTGCACTGAACAGTTGCCTATTTTGAAAAGAAGAAAATCCCTCCGGTGACAGGCAGAGAAAGGGCGGGTTGAGGGCAAGGAAAATACAGGGGAAATTGCTCTGTCAACATTCCATTGCTGGTGTGAATGCTGCTGCCTTTGTGGCGGCAATGAAAGGGCGTGATCATATGCACAATTAGACCCACCATTGGCGCAAATTCCAGGCGGATTTAAAGGGCGCGAACAAACAACATCTGGGAAGCGCCCCACAGCCGTCAGCAACCCGTTCTGCTCCACCACAGAAGCGGAGTAAAATGACACTGGGGAAACTCCGGTAGTAAACGGATTGCGATGGGCCACAGACGGACTTTCCTGTGTCTGATCGCTCTAGCGCGCTCTCATGGCATCGGGATGGTCTGATCAGGCCATCCCAATTCCATGGCATTGTTTTTCCCCCCTTCGCGGTTTGCGCATCATTGCAAACTCCATAGGAAGCCCTCAGTGCGGAGATGCGATTAATCAATTCCTTGTTTAAGCGCATGGGAAACAAATGGCACATACTGAGTGATCAGACGTGGTTGCGTCTGATCACTCAGTAGCAGTCTGTGTTCGCAGCTTCCGAGGACTGTGTGATCGCGCAACTGCGGGTCAAATTCCTCCGGAGGAAATAGCCTCACTCCCCCCCCTTTTTTTTCTGGTGCATGTGACTGTGACCAAAGTTACAAGGAGCTTTCCTCTCCATGTGGAAGCACCCAAAGATATCCAAGAAGCCTCTGTAGTGCTCCAGAAGGCACTGAAGCCTCCTTCCATGATCCGCTGGTGTGGTGTAGTGATTCAGATGTTAAATTAGGATTTGATCCTTTCTCAGCAATGAAGCTGGCAGGTGACCTTAGGCCAGTCACTCTTTCTTAACCTCACCTACCTCACAAGATTGTTGAGAGGATAATCATGTGCACAGCTCTGAGCTTCTTGGAGGAAAGGCAGGATAAAAAATGTAAAATTGTGGGGAGGGGGGTTGAGGATTGCACTTGGTCAGACACAGCTGAAGAAAGGTGAGCCCCAATGGCCCTGCCGGGATCTCAGGGATCTGCCTTTGACTGGGCTGGTAAGTGTACAGATCCAAGAGGCATAAGCTATGCCTATTGCCTTCTCTTGTACCACCAGTCCCAGCAGTGCTGCCAGTGCCTTGGTTGTTTGGTTAGAGTTCTGGCCAAGCAAAGCGATCTGGTGTGCTCCTGTTGGGAAGCATGCTGGGGGATCTACCCCTTCTATGAACCTTTGGCCTGCTGCATGTGAAAGGCCACAAAATCTGCCCTATCATCATAATTGTCATTTATACATTTTAGAGTGTCCTTAGCCATTCCCCAACATTACCTCAGGCTCAAAAACAAGTTTGTGACAATAAGTCTGCGAGTCTTTTGGGTGCCATAGACCTCTTTGTTATTTATTTCTGTCTTTTATGTATTTACTCCATTTATACCCCACCCTTATCCCCATTGGGTCCTCAGAGTGGCTGACATTGTTCTCCCTTTCTCCATTTTATCCTCACCATAAGCCTGTGAGGTAGGTTAGGGAGTGTGTAACTGGCCCAAGGTCACCCGGCAAGCTTCCATTTCTTGTGATATTGGGTGTTTTCACACATGCCAAATAATGCCGTTTCAATCCACTTCAGTGACTGTTTCCGAGTGGATTTTGCCATTTCACACAGGCCATTTCCACATAAGCACTTGCCTCATTGTCAGTGTCCTCAAACATTTGAAGCACCTGAATGGTTCCTCACAAGATCCTGCATGCCAGGATTTGATCCACATGTTCCTCTCTCTTGCCCCCCATTTTCTAAATCCTTGATTTTAGCGAAGTTTCTTTTTGCATTGAGTCTTAACTCGCCATTTCCAAGTGTGGAATTCCTACATTCGAATCCCCCCCCCCCCCACCCAGACAAATCCACCATCTTTTAAAATAAATTCTTTTAAAAAACAAAACATTAATCGCATTGTAACGTTGCAGGCAGCACAACGTTATAGGAGGGGGGGAAACAACGTAAAACACCCATTTATACACCATTTCACTGAAAAGACAAATTATATACTTGAACAGGCTGTAGTAGCCAACTGACTATAAATCCATTCTCCTTGATAAACTTTCCTAATATCTTTTTCCAGTGATAGCTATTTAAAGAGCCAAGCAGGTGAAGAGAGAGTGCCTTGTTTAAAAAGTTGAGCAGCTTCCTCCATGAAGCCTTTGTTAGTGCAGTGGTCAGTGTGTCAGTCTCATGACACAAAGCTTGTGAGTTCAAATCTCAGGGGGAGAAATATATATATATTTTTAATTGACATTTTTTTAGAAAGCAACACCATCTTTCTCTGGGCTAATGTTGCTGTCAGCATAAATAATTACAATTCCCTGATGTTATTGTACAAAGTGTGTGTTCAAAGATGTTGAAAATGAGCAGTTCTCTGTGGATCATTATTTTCACAGACAAAAACATTAACCCTGAGAAAGATTGGTGTTGCTTTTTGAAAAATGCCCAATTTTAAAAAAATATCCCCCCCCGAGGTTTGAACTCACAAGCTTTGTGTCATGAGACTGACACACCAACCACAGCACTAACAAAGGCGCCATGTGTAAGAAACTGCTCAACCTTTTAGTTGAGCAGAGGAGCCAGTATAAACAAGGCCCTCCTCTCCCCCACCTGCTTGGCTCTTTAAATATCTGTCTCTGGAAAAAGGTATTAGGCAAGTTTAGGAGATCCAGGTGGATAAATGAGCACTGGTGGGTGGGTCTTGCTCCCCCCCCCAGTATTCTACCGTGTCCCTCCCCCCAATAATGTTGCAACACAAATGCAAAGGACCAAGAAAAAAATAAGGGCTATGGCACCGTGTTGCATGATGGGAGGCTGAAAACAGGGAGTAGAAATGTGTGATGGAAGGAGAGTGGCTACAACCCGAACTTAATGTGGAACAGGAGAAGCGGGGCAAATGCTGACAAATGGTAGTATTGCGGAACCTCTCCAGCAGATCCAGCTTCAAAATGCCGATAAATGAAGGCAAGGCCATAATGCAGAAACAGCCACAGTAAAATCCAGTTGCAAATTGCATTGGAAGTGGATTGAAAGTGCATTATTTAATGTATGTGAAATTGTTCATGACACATGACTAAAAACATTATTTGTTTTAGGAGGTTTGTTTTCTTCTATTATCTGAACAATGGTGAAATCCTAAGCAGAGTTATACTCGTTTAATATAACCTATTGACTTAAAAGAATCTATATATCTAATACCCAAGTCGCCCCGTCTGTGCGGATCGCTAAATCCGCGCTCCGGGGCGACCTGGGGGGCAGGGAGAGTTTTGTGCACTCTTGGGGCAGTCCCCAGGGGTGCACAAAAATCTAAAAACTAAAAAAAAATATCGGGGGGATATTTAAATCCCCCCGAAAGTGTCAGAGCGTCCGTGCGCATGCGCACGGAATGCTCTGCGGAGGCCGCCGCCGCTGCTGCCATTTGGAAGGCGAGTGGCGAGCAGGGGGGGCAGAGCTCGCCGCTCGGCCCTCGGCTCGGAGCCGGTGTGGGGGGGTGGGGGGTGGGGAGAGTAGCGAGGGGTGACGGCACGGCTTCCCTCCCTTCCTCCCTCCCTCCCCTTCCGAAGCCGGAGAGCTGCTGCCGGTCACACAGGGCAGTGGGCGGGCGGCGGGAGAACGGCACGGCTTCCCTCCCTGCCTCCTGGCCCGGCCGGAGTCCCTCGCAAGTCCCACAGAGCGGGAGAGAGGCAGCCAAGCGCAACGGTTCTCGCGCCGCCCCTTCAGGCCTCCGAGGGTCTGTTCTTGGGGGGGGGAGACAGAGAACGAAGGGGGGAAAGAGAGAGACTTCCCCCCCCCCGCGAGTATCGCGGGTCCTCCCCTTGTATAATTCTATTTAGGATTCTATTGCAAATCAGTTATATTCATTGTGTTATGTAAGTTGTTTTTAATGCCTTGACATTCATATCTGACTTTTTAAAAATCTGGCCAGAGGCCCTGTATTTAGCTAAAACCATTAACAATTTCTTGCTAGTAATAGTCTTTAAGGAGCTGTGGTGGCTCAAGTGGTTAAGACGCTGAACTGCAGGCTGTGGAAGGTCAGTAGTTCAGCAGTTCGAGACCTGGGTGCCGCAAGACGGGGTGAGCTCCCGTCTCTAGTTCCACCTCCTGCCAACCTAGCAGTTCGAAAGCAAGAAATTGCAAGTAGATAAATAGGTACCACTTTGGTGGGAAGGTAACAGCGTTCCGTGCGCCTTGGTGTTTAGTCATGCCGGCCACATGACCACGGAAACGTCTTCGGACAGCGCTGGCTCTTTGGCTTTGAAACGGAGATGAGCACCGCAACCCTAGAGTCGGATTCAACTGGCTTTCGAGCAAGGGAACCTTTACCTTTAATAGTCTTTAACTTAAGGAGTAATGAGAAATTGTTGGTGAAACCACTGGCTTTTTTGGACTCAATTCATAAATTATGCTTCATTTCATAAAGTGGCCTTTTATCTACAAAAAGTGTACCCATGCCCTTTTATCTATTTATTTATTCATTAAATTGGATTTGCTAGGCTGCCCTTCCCTACAAGTAGGGCTCAGAGTGACTTACAAGATAGCATACAATAAATAGTATAAGTTAAAATTAGCATTAAACCTCCCTAAAAAACAAGTCAATACATAAACAACATACATTACAAGATGGCGGAAAGTGAAAAATTCAGCTCCCCATCCTCCGGGGGGGGGGGTTACGAGGGATGGGGGGGATATCTGAGAGTGCCAGATGTCATACTTGTCCATTGCTGTCCTCAACCGAAGGCCTGGCAGAACATTTTTGCATTACATGCCCTATGGAAAGGTAACAACTCCCGCAGGGCATGTATGTTTTCCAGCAGAGAAAACTCAGTAGTTTCAGAAATCATTAGTTTTACTCTACTGAATAATTACAATTACAAACAAGAATGCCGGTACAAATGTCAATGGTTTCTTGCCAATGAATGGTAATTATAACTCTAAACAGCAGCAAGGTGTACTTTGCGAATTCCATAGTGGGTGGAAAATGAGATTTCTCAGGAGATACCCATGATTATCTCATCTACGAATGTGAAAATGAATTTGATCCTGGAGAGAGAAATTATGTAAAGCAGTATAAAATGTTATGCTTCAGTTCCTTTCTCTGAGTTTTTTTCTCCCTCTTACATGCTGTATGTATATGGAATTATTTTGCTAATAGGGATGCATACAGTAATGATTCTTCTTGAGAATCCTATGCTAATAAGTAAATCAGGTGCACTGTATTTTGTATTTTTCAGGACTCTTGGTGAGGCTTGGTCTCAGCTGAAGAAAAGCCTGGCTGATGAGGCAGAGGTTCACCTCAAGTTTTCTTCCAAAGTAATTGCTAAGTTCACAAAGAATCTTTATTGTGGAGCTGAGATAGGATGGATATATTTTCTGTAAACTTTAAGCTATGTCAATCTATCTATCTTTAAGCATTTCTGCTTAAAAAGCATGTCATTCCAAGATCAATAGCTTGGAAAGACATCTAAAGAGGAAGAAAACATTAACAATTTTGGAATTTCTCATGGGTCCTTTATGAGTACATGCCCCCTGATAGGAACAAGCTGTGCAAGGAGCTGATAAGTGTAAATATTATTTGTGGTCTGTGTGCAGTCCCACACATGGGTTCTGCGGTGACTGGAAAAAAGCCCATAGAACAAAACCCACGGTTAGATCTGAGGATGCAGCAGAGAGCTCTCCTCTCTTACCTTTGCCTTCCCAGTCTTTGGAGATTGATTACCTAAATGTGGCCTCTCCGGGGGATACCACAGACTGCCACAAGGAAGAACAGGAGCAGCCCTCCTGCTCTGATAACACCTAAGGTGACAAAGGAAGGAAAATGGGGAAGAATTGTAGAGGGATCCCTGGAGGCAACTTTTTACAGCCATTTGGTCTACATTCTGTTCATACATTCTTTTATTATTCTATATGCTAATTTGCTGCGATTCACAGGTCTTAAAAACTGCCTTAATCCAGTCTTAGCTATATCTATTGCTCAGTTACTTATACATCTTGACTCTAATTAGCCCTTACAGGCAGGACTGGGAGATCTGTAACTGCTACTGGTAGTCCTCATATTGGGTATATTTGCCAGTTAGCTCTACTAGTTGGTCTGAGGCTTTGCGAAGACCACTAGAAGCGGTGATGACTGGGCAGGGGATTCCAGTGCTCCTGGGAAGGTACAGCGGTGGGACCAGGCATGAAAGGGAAGGGGACAGAGAAGTAGAGTAGCTCGGCCCCCTTCCAGCCAGTGCCCCATCCTGAAGGTTGCAGGTAGTGGAGCTAGGTTGAATGACCCATCTCCGACACTGGTGTTGTGTAATGCCAGGTCTATAAATAATAAGACCATGGTCTTTTGGGATTTTCTGCTTGAGCAGAATGCAGACCTGTTGTGCATGACCGAGACCTGGGTTCAAGATGGGGAGACAGTAGGTCTCTCCCAATCATGGACTAGGGGGCGGGGGGGAGGAGTGGCTCTGTTCATTCGGGAGTTCATCCTTGGTGAAGTGGTTAAGTGCACAGACTCTAATCTAGGAGAACCAGGTTTGATTCCCCACTCCTCCACTTGCAGCTGCTGAATGACCTTCGGCAAGCCATAGTTCTGTCAGAGCTGTCCTTGAAAGGGCAGTCCTTGAAAGAGCTCTCTCAGTCCCACCTACCTCACAGGGTGTCTGTTGTGGGGAGGGGAAGGGAAGGGAGATTGTAAGCCGCTCTGAGACTCCGAGTGAAAGACGGGGTATAATTCCAATCTCTTCCTCCTCCTCCTCCTTGAGGGGGCTACCACCACCAAAGTTCACAGGCATAGAGTGTACTGGCCTGGTGTGGGAAGCCAGGGAGAGTTTGGCTATTTGGTTGGCGTATCATCCACCCAACGCACCGGCCAAAAGCCTACTGTCCCTGGTGGAGGCCTGTTATGAAAGTAAGTCCCCAGTATGTAAGTGTTTGCATTTATTTTGAATTGTCATCTTGTAAGTACTTTCTGGATTGTTATCCAAGTCATGAAGTGCTTTACCTAACAAGCACCTGTAGTATGATAGCTAGCAGCTGGGAACTGTCAAAGTAATTGGTTGACAGTAGACCATCTACAGCTCAAATGTCAGTCTTGCAGCTGAATAGATCTTCAGCTCAGATAGATCAATTAATTGATCATTCTGATTGGTCACTCAATTAGGGAACTGACAGCTGAGCTAGCCTATAGGGCAAGATTGAAGAAGGTAGCACTACACAGAGGAACAACACATGATGCTATACAGAAGAACACAACACATCAGGAAGAGCATGTGAAGCTGGAAGGAGGGTCTTCTCACTCTTCAGGACTT
Source organism: Gekko japonicus (assembly GCF_001447785.1). Lineage (NCBI taxonomy): Eukaryota > Metazoa > Chordata > Lepidosauria > Squamata > Gekkonidae > Gekko > Gekko japonicus. The sequence goes on from NW_015168050.1 coordinate 542,045, forward strand.
TCAGGACTTGCATCATTGCGGCTGGGAAGACTGCTACTCAAGACATCTGCTTTGGAGCTGTAAGCTGCTCAGGGTCAGTGTCTAGAGGCTAGTTAGGTTTATTGTTTCGTCTTTGTCTCATTCGACACTTCTTTGCCCTACTTGTATGATTTTATGTATGTTTATCTTTTGTAAATAAATTTCTAAATTCTGGCAATAGTTCCCCAGGAGGGAATGGCTGGTTTGGAAGGTAGAGTCTATGCCATTGAACCTGTCTGAGGTCCCACCCCTCCTCAAACCTCACCCTTTCCAGGCTCCACCCCTCAAATATCTAGGAAATTCCCAACATGGAGTTGGCAACCCTATCTCCTTCCCAGCCAACCATCAACCTCCTGTTATCTGCCACTGATTTCAGATTTCTATCTCCTCCCCCCACCCTCCTGGAAAGCAGTTGTAATTCTGAGCAATCTCCAGCCTCGCCTGGAGATTGGCAACAACAGTTCCCCAGGAGGGCATGGCTGTTTTGGAGGGTGGAATCTATGGCACTATACCTGTCTGAGGTCCCACCCCTCCTCAACCCTCACCCTCTCCAGGCTCCATCCCTCAAAGTTCCCAACCTGGAGCTGGCAACCCTAGTCAGGACTGGCCTCAAAGAGTTCTGCACAAAGGCCTGGAGTGGGCTTCATTCCTTTGTCTTTTTACTGACAGAACCAAGCTTGGTTGCCTAGCAACAGCCACTGAGGGAAAAGTTAGTCCCACAGGAGCCAAGCAGAAGTGTCTTCATCAGGAAAGACAGCCATTTGGCAGTTACTCTGACAGGGAACAGTGGCTGAGGTGGCAGTGGGCTGGGAAGAGGAGTGGACCCAGCACCCAGCCAATAGCACATGATTCCTCTTGAGTGGCGGTTGGTGGGCCAATGGTTGATGGAGCACACTGCACAGCCAATGGGACAGCTGGAAATGGCCAATACGTAAGGGCATTATTATATTAAGATTATACTTGATAAAATCACAACACAAATTTGTTGCATGTGAATATGATATGTTTTAATCCTAAAATAACAGTATAAAATATAGGTAATACCTGTTCATTCTCATAAATGGATATGAATGGTTATCCACAATTATAAATATCTATGGCACTTTACATGGTATTTTCCCATATGGGCTTCTTTACGTGTGGGCTTTTTTCTGTGTGGGCTTTTTGGTGTGTGCGCTTTTTTCCATGTGTGCTTATTTCCCTGTGGGCTTTTTTCCTGTGAGCATTTATAACCATGGGGTTTTTTCTGTGGGCTTTTTTTCCTGTGGGCTTTTTTATAGAACCGTGTTCTGCACCAGCTCTCAATCCCAACCTTGGAGAACTTCAAGAGCTAGCCTCTGGCTTTTGTCACATTTTCTTCCTGCACTCTGGGGAGCAGGTTAGAGTCCGCACACTTAACCACTACACCAAACCACTACACCAAACTCTTCGGACTCGCACTCTCCTCGAGCCTACCAGGAATGTTACAGATCCCCATTGCGCTCTTCGTACCATGATCAGGATCGATATTCATGGCCTCGTTCACCATGTAGGTTGGAGGACTTGATAGTTCGTCTGCCTCAGGTTCCACATCCTCTAATTTTGGGTCCTCCGGATGCCCTCATCATCATAAAATTGCCTGCAGCTCCTCCAACTTCCACCATCACTGCCCCTGTAGGTCTCCAGTTGAGCTGCCCTCTCACACAATGATTGGCCATCTGACTCTGACACCTACCATTCCACTGGACAACCATCTTGGCTCCCCCGCCTGTCGGGACCCAGGGCTCGGACTCAGAAGCGGATGACTCACTTCATACCTCTCTGGATTCGGACATCATCTAACCTTGTTCACTCTCACCGTCAGAGGGGTCCAAGGCCTACCTTGAACTGATGACTTGTATGGCTACCACTTTGAATATCTAGCTAACTAGCGATGCACCAACTGTCATGGACCTTCCGCTGGTATTCCTATTTCCCATGCTCCCAGTTCATCTAGAGGCCCTGTGTGAGGCATGGGATAAACCTGCTTCTTTTCCACGGACCTCAAAGCACTTTGACTCCCTCTGTTGAGTTCAACTGTCAGATCAGAAGTTTCTTTTCTCTCACCCGGCTCATAGTGCACTCGGCCTCTAAGTCCAAACAAGCATGACATCCTGCACCCCCAGAATGTGAAGGTTGAAAGCTGGACACCCTGGGGCAGAAAATGTAATCCTTTACTACTACCAAAACCAAGATGCATAACTACTTGGCATACCTCTTGGTTTATTCTTTGCACATGATCAGCCAACTATCCCCTTTAGTGACAGAACTACCAGAGACCTCTCAAAAGACTGTCACTACTCTGATCAATGAGCTGTCCAGACTGGCAAAGAACTCCAAACCCTCCTTGCCAAGAGCCATAGAGAGAGTTCCCCCATCCCAACATCACAGGGGATTCTACTCCCACTACTTCATTGTCCCAAAACGGGACTGGGGCAAACGCTCAATAATGGAACTGTGGCAACTCAACTGCTGCATCCCCCACAAAAAATTCTGGATGATTACCCTTCAAGCTATCCTTCCTCTGCTTCCCGACAATGCTTGATTGGCATCCCTTGAACTGCGGGATGCCTCTTTCACATCATCACCTGACCACAACATTGTCGCTTCCTGAGATTCACAGTAGGGTCCAACCACTACCAATATTGGGTGCTCCCTTTCGGTCTCTCAGTGGCACCAAGGGTCTTCACAAAGTGTATGGCAGTGGTTGCTGTGACCTTCTGACAGCATGGGATCACTTTTTCCCTACATCAGTGACTGACTACTCATCTCCCACTCTCTGCATCAGCTTCATCAAGACACATCCACCACCCTCTGACTCCTGGCCTCCTTGGGCCTCTGCATGAATCTCACCAAGTCTCATCTGACCCCTACTCAGGACTTGCAGTTCATAGGGACACAAATTTGCACCCCTCGATGGCTTGCCTTTCTTCCTATGGACAGAGCCTCCACTCTTCACTCTCTAGCACTGAGTGTAATGTCCTCCCCCACGCAACCAGCTCTGGTTCTTCAGTGCCTCCTGGGGATGATGGCTGCAACCACTTCCATGATACTGTTTGCCAGTCTTCACATGCGGCCTCTTCAGCTGTGGTTTGTCTGTGCCTTCAAACCTATCCATCAACATCAGCTGACTCTCCTTATGGTGCCTCCCAATGTCCTCCTAACTCTGTACTGGCGTACCCTAGAGGAAAATTTGCTGGCTGGGATGCCTTTCCAACTCCCTCCCCCGAGTGCTGTCCTCACCACCGATGCTTCCCTGTGGGGTTGGGGATCCCACTGCAGAGCACTCACAGCCCAGGGCCTATGGTCCAGGTCGGAATGGACCCTACATGTAAATTGCCTAGAGCTCATGGCAGTTCATCACACACTTAACTCTGTCCTACCTTCCCTGCAAGGCATCCATGTCCAGATCACTTCAGGCAACATGGCAACAATCTACTATATCAACAAGCAGAAAGGGACGGTGTCTGCAAATCTCTCCAAACAGGCTCTAGTCTTGTGGCATTGGTACCGAACTCAGGGTATCCACCTCACAGCTGTCCATCTGCCGTGTGTACAGAACTCTCGGGCGGACACTCCAGTGAACAACCCATCTTTCGTGCTTTCGGGTACCCAGAGATAGAAGTCTTTGCCACTCAGGACAATGCAAAATGTCCGATTTTCCACAGTTGAGGTCCCCCAACAGGATCCTCACAGGGGGGTGCTTTTCTTCATTGGTGGATGGGATCTCTACTTTACATGCTCCCCCCATTTCTGCTCATCACCAGGACACTTCAGAAGCTCATCCAAGACCATTTGGACTGCATCCTGATAACACCTTCGTGGTCAAAGCAACCTTGGTTTGCAAGTCTTCTGCAACTGTCTTGTGCCACATATCAACGTCTTCCATCAGTGGGGGACCTTCTTTCCCAACACCAAGACTGGGTCCTTCATCACAATCCCAGCCTCTTCAAGCTGACCACAAGGTGGATATCTGCCTGAGCTTTCTGCCAGAGGTTCAACATATTCTTCTGAATGCTCAAAAGCTGGCTACTCATTGCTCCTATCAGGCAAAATGGTGACACTTCATTTCCTATGCTGCTGATCATGGTGTGGACCCCCAAACAGCCCCCTGCTTGTTATCCTCTCCTACGTGGTCTCTCTTCATGAGTTGGGACTTGGCTACTCCTCATTGAAGGTGCATCTATCTGCGATTTCCACTTTTCATAATTTTGTTGAGGGAAGAACTGTTTTCTCCCATCATGTTTCAAAGTTGTTCTTGAAGGGCATGTTGAAGTTGCACCCTCCTTTTTAATCCTCTAGTTCTGGCAAGGCGTCTGTCCCTCATTCTATCCGAGGTCATAGGTAAACTGTTTGAGCTTTTCACAACTACCTCCCTGCATCTTCTGTCTTGGAAGATGGCATTTTTGGTAGTTATCATGTCTACTAAGAGAGTGGAAGTGTCATCCATAAAACTCTGCAGCTGAATTTCCACTGCCCTCTCAATTAATTTGCTCAGATAAGGCAGATTGGAAACCAGCTGCTAATTTGCCAATTTGGCTAGATCCAGGGATGGTTTTTTAAGGAGAGGGCAAGCCACCACTTCCTTGAGAGCCCAAAGGAACAGTCCCTCAGAGAGGGAGTTGTTAGTAATCTCCCTTAAGGCACCTCAAAACCCATCACGACCAGCTTTAATTAGCCACAATAGGCATGGGTCAAGACTGCACATGGTAGGGCATTCAGTTGAGAGCAATTTGTCGATTTCCTCTAGACTGAGCAGACTGAAATAATCCATAACCTGACTAGAAGATGTGCATGGAGCCTTGAGTTCACTCACTGTCTCAACTGTGGCTGGGAGATCACATTGGAGCAACAAGACTTTATCTGTGAAATAGCTCACAAAGGCCTCAGAGCCAATGTCCAGTTCTCTAACATCTGGTCTGCCTTGTGGCAGAACAGTCATAGACCGAATCATTCTAAATAACTGGGCTGGGCGTGAGCTCGCAGATGCAGTCGTAGCCACATAGTACTCTCTCTTAGTGGCTTTGACTGCCATCTCATACGATCTCATAAATGTCCTATAGGATGTTCTTGTAGCTTTGTCATGGATGTGCCACTACTGTCTCTCTAGCCATCTTAGCCTTCACTTCATCAGCCGCAACTCCTGGGTAAACCAAGGTGTCAGCCTAGAGTGAGGGTGCAGAGGGGGTCGGGGAGTGATCTTGTCGATGGCTGCTGAGAATCAGCTGTGCCAATCCTCTACAAGCTCATCTAACAAGCTGCCAGGGGGCATTGGGTCCTGCATAGGGTCCATTTGGCTCTGTGGGTGAGCTAAAATATGCTCGTCATCCAAACAGGGTCAGGGTGAAAATTTCACATGGGACTTCAGGGCATGGTAGTCTGACCATGGCACTGCTGTAACAGTGATCCGGTCCACTTGTTAGCCGAACTGCTTTATCTACAGCAGTTGGCAAATTTTACTCTGGGTTGTTTTTGCCATCTATACCAAGGTCCAGTCCACCCAGGGATTTACTAGTAAAAGAGTCGAGGCTGTTAGTTCCAACATAATCTGTCTTTTACTTAAGAATATATAAATCACATACACACAATACTGAAACACACACACATTCAATCAAGTTCCTTAGGAATACAAGGTTACAAAGAATCACTTTTGCATTCACAGGTGGGGTGACAAAGAGCAATACTTATCTGTCCTGAAGCTTGCACATCACAATGAAGAATGAGGGTTATAAAAATAGACTAGGGATATTTAACACACTGCTAGAACCAGCCAACTAGTATGGGTCTCTTGATTACAGATCAAGAGATCAAGAAGACGGGTTTTGGTACAGGAAGCTGGACTTAAGAGGATCTTAACAGCAGACAGGGGCGTTGGGGGGGAAGGCGGCTAGCAGGGACCAGACCACTGGTCCCTACCTTTTATGGGTGAATCTTTGGGTGGGTGGCAACTGAGCCAACCTTTGGACCCACCTACCTGTAAGTCCGTCTCAAAACTAATTTCATTGGTTGCGTGCAGTGAGGGGTGGCAACCTAAAGGGTTGGGCCAATATTGTAACACTAGATCTAACTCAAGGAATGGCATCTGGATAAGTGTGAAAGTTTGGCGTCAAGGAACTTCCTTGATGTGCAGATGAAGCTTGGCCTTTCCCAGGTGATCAAAGAGGTATCTGGCAGGAAATGCTCATTCAGATGTAAAGCAGAGATGTGTACTATGTGTCTTTCAACAGTTCATCAATGGGGGATTCTTTCCCTTGTTTGCTGACCATAATGGTGATGTGTGCTTTCTTCCCTCAGGCTAGTAGCTGTGTATTTGAAACCTCATTAACATGTAAGGCTTAACGCAAGTCACCATCTATGTGTATCTCACAACAAGTGACTTGTGCAGCTTTCCTTGAGCCTATGGGTGTCTGTGCACAGTCCATGTAGTATTTGGCAGCAAATATAAATCCATAAAGCAAATATCAGTCTCATTCATAACACACTGTACCCCCGCCATTAAGATCAGATGAAGCATGTGCACAGCCCAGTGAGTGGGGGCCGTTACATATTGGGATTGTCCCAATGCTGCCATGGACAACACTAGCTGTCGCCTGTGTGGAGGCCACATCGTCAGCATCGACATTGAAGTCACCCAACACTATCAGTCTAGGGTGCTCCAATGCCCAGCCCAACACAGCCTTGTCGTGACATCAAGGTACCCCCACAATGTCTATTGGCTGAGGTAATAGGAAATAAAAAGAATTTAGATACGTTCAATTGGAAAAATAACTTTTTTGGTAGCATAAATTTGTGGCACTGGAATAAAATGACCCTGGGTTCTGGACCAGTAACTTACTCCAATGATTGCAAAACAGAATTTAGAAATTTATTTACAAAAGATAAACATACATAAAATCATACAAGTAGGGCAAAAAAGTGTCGAATGAGACAAAGACAAAACAATAACCCTAACTAGCCTCTAGACACTGACCCTGAGCAGCTTACAGCTCCAAAGCAGACGAGTAGCAGTCTTCCCAGCCACAATGATGCAAGAGTGAAAGTCCTGAAGAGTGAGAAGATCCTCCTTCCAGCTTCTCGTGCTCTTCCTGATGTGCTGTGTTCTTCTGTATAGCATCATGTGTTGTTCCTCTGTGTAGTTCTTCAGTCTTGCCCTATAGGCTAGCTCACCTGTCAGTTCCCTAACTGAGTGACCAATCAGAACAAGCAATCAGTTGATCTAACTGATCTGAGCTGAATCTAAATCTTCAGCTGTAAAACTGACATTTGAGCTGTAGATTATTTTATTTATTTATTTATTTATTTGACTTATATCCCTCCCTCTTTGCAAAGCAGTCTCAGGGCAGATTACAAAAACTGTATAAAATACTAAAACCAGAAAATTAATAAAATCACAACAGTATAATCCTAAACATAACAAGTTATAAAGTGGTAGTACAACTAATATAATGATGGCAGACGTTTGCAGCATTCACAAGTATGCAGTCAGTGTCATGCCCACCATGCAGCCTGACTCAGTGGACCCTGATCCCGGGGATTCTGTACCTTTAACGTCTGAGAATGAGCTCCCTGCACCCTTGGAAGTACCAAACCTAAGTCCTGCAGAGGATGAGCACCAGCTACCAGGAGAGTTTACACCTGGAGCCGCTCCTGCAGAGCCAAGCATGAGCACCACGCCTCCTGATCCCCCCCACCTGTGAATCGTTTGACAGAACAAAGGCGATTGGACATGGCAACCCGGCGTAAAGAGGCACGCATGCGAGGTCGGTGTCCTGTAAGTCCAGAGTACTGACCAAAGCCAGGACTCTGTGAGCAGCCAGTAATTGGTTAACAAGTGGAACGGGCTTTTAAGGCGGCTCTCTCGAATCCCCAACTCGTGCTGGCAACTAATCACATAGACGAATCGCTGCACCTCGGATCTTGCATTCCGGTTTCCTGGTTTTCCTCTTGACTCCCTTGGCTCCTGACTTCGGACTGTGTGACGTCGTTTCTCTGGCTCCCTGACTTTGGACTGTGTAACCTGACTCTTGACAACGGCTTTCGGCTTTTGAAACTCTGACTGCAAATCTCGGTAACCTTAGACTGTGTATTGACCTGATATTTTGGACTCTGCTCTTGTTTCTTTGCCTTATCTGGTGCCCTGACCTCAGCCTGTGTTTTTGGATTTTCCGTGCCCTGCCTGGCCCGCCAGAGCAATCGTGACAGTCAGCATAGTCTGGGTTGTGTCAGGCTGTTGATGGTGATAATAATATTGATATTGATGTTAATATTGATGTTAATGTTGGGGCCAGGGCCTCGCTTTATGTAGTGCGGCTCCCTAATCAAAGGCCTGGTGGAAGAGCTCTGTCTTACAGGCCCTGCAGAACTGTAAAAGGTCCCACAGGGCCCTGATGTCCTCCAGAAGCTCATTCCACCAGTATGGAGCTGCCACTGAGAAGGCCCTGGCCCTCGTCACAGCCAGCCTGGCATCCTTGTTGCCTGGAAGGGCCAGGCGGTTTTGGGACCCCGATTGTAGTGTTCTCTGGGGAACATGTGGGGAAAGTCGGTCCCTTAGGTATGTAGGCCTCTGACCATATAAGGCTTTCAATGCCAGGTCCAGATCTTCTGGACTAGAGTCAGACCAGCCACCCAACAACAGATAGAGCTGGGTGTCATTCGCATATTGGTTTCACCCCAGCCCATGCCTCTGGGCAATCTGGGCAAGGGGGTGCATGTAGATGTTGAACATCAGGGAAAGCACCACTCCCTGGGGCACTCCACAAACTAGTGGGTGCCTTCGGGACAGCTGTTCCCCAACAACCACCCTTTTTCTCCAACCTTGGAGAAACAAGGGGAGCCACTGTAAGGCAGACCCCTGAATCCCAGCATTAGCGAGGCGGTGGGTCAGTAGTTGGTAGTTGACCGTGTCAAATGCTGCCAACAGGTCCAACAACAACAACCTCTGAAGGTCATCCGTGAGGGTGACCAGTACTATTTCCATCCCATGGCCTGGTCAGAAGCCAGACTGGAAGGGGTCTAGGGTGGAGGTGTCATCCAAGAAACTCTGCAACTGAGTTGCCACTGCTCTCGATTAATTTGCCCAAATAGGGCAAATTGGAAACTGGCCAGTAGTTAGCCAATTCAGCCAGGTCCAAGGATATGGGTTTTTTAAAACAAAGAGGGTGTACCACCGCCTCCTTGAGTGCCCCCGGGAACACCCCCTCAAAGAGGGACTTTTTGATATTTTCCTTAGGGCACCTCATAGCCCATCACGACCAGCTTTGATTAGCCACAATGGGCATGGGTCAAGGCTGCGAGTGGTCGGGCGAACAGTTGAGAGTAAATGTTCAACCTCCTCTAGGCTGAGTGGACTGAAATAATCCAAAACTTGATAAGAAGACATGCATGGAGCCTCGAGTTCCCTTACTGTATCAATTGTAGCGGGGAGGTCACAGTGGAGCAACAAGACTTTATCTGCGAAATAGCTCACAAAAGCCACACATCCAATTTCCAATTCCTTAACGTTTGGTCTGCCCTGTGACAGAGTAGTAATGGACCAAATAGTTCTAAACAATTGGGCTGGGCGGGAGCAGAATGTAGACCAAATGGCTGTAAAAAGTTGCCTCCAGGGATCCCTCTACAATTCTTCCCCATTTTCCTTCCTTTGTCACCTTAGGTGTTATCAGAGCAGGAGGGCTGCTCCTGTTCTTCCTTGTGGCAGTCTGTGGTATCTCCCGTAGAGGCCACATTTAGGTAATCAATCTCCAAAGACTGGGAAGGCAAAGGTAAGAGAGGAGAGCTCTCTGCTGCGTCCTCAGGTCTGAAACACTGAATGGCTTTCAGGAGGTTGAACAAGTCCGACAGGCCCATCGGAGAGAAGCTGGAAGAGAAATCAGTCCCTTCATTGCTGGGCAGGTCTACTGAATCAACTGTAGGGTCATTTCTACCTACCCATTTGTGAGGTGGTGGCTGAACAGGAGTTGTTTGTTCTAGGCCACTAAAGGAATTCATGGCAGAGGTGAGTTTGAAACTAAGGACTTCTCACCTTGTTTTCTCACCCTTTCACCGCACTACTTGAAGGGGGTGGGCTTGGGAACCAGACTTTATTCCTCACTTGTTGTGGGGATGGACAAACAAAACAGACGAAAGGAAAAACCAGCAGGCATTTGTAGGTGCTCTGCAACTCATGCACACAGAGTACAGATACTGTAACTTATGCTGGGAAGTGGTAGTACTTTGCTTTGCAGCTGGCATTCAGGGAAGCCAACACTCCTCAGTTCCTGGAAAAGGGTTTAGCATACACAGAGGAAGAAATTAAACCACATTTTTAACTATTAATCTTTGGCTTTCTTGGGCTGTCAAAAAAATGAGTAACAAAGATGGAAACACTATCGTTGAGAGGGGAAACACAAAAGGGCAAGATAAAGGATGTATACATGCATTTCTTCTTTAGCTAGACAATTAAAGACACATAGTGGCACAAAACCAAACCAGTTCCCAGTTTCACTCACCATTTTGCCACAAAACATAGGACTTCTGGTGCCCCTGCAAAATTACTCTAATTTATTTGGGGGGAAACCACGGATTTTTTTAACCATATTCCTTTTCTCTTTAACATTTTAGCATAATTGAACCCAAAACTTTACTTTTATTTTGAGCAGAAGGACCCCCATTTTTTAAAATTTGTGTGTGTACTTTCACTCTGAGAAACAGTGAATTGTGTGGTGTGCCGTTGGAATAATATTTGATAATAACCTGTAAACTTCAATGCTGTCATGGCATCAGCAGCTTCTTCCAGGCCAGCAATAAAGCATTTCTTCTATTTAAAATGTGGACAATACCTCCCAGCTGCAATTACAGTTTTCAACACCTACGTGATAGCTCAAATATTATATGGAGCAGCAGTCTGGAGTCACAAAACAGACAAAACCATAGACCGACCATTACCACAGTTCTTACATCAGATCTGTGGAATACCAAAGTACATGGCAGGTACTTGTTACGCCAAATGCTTTATCTACAGCAGATGGCTAACTATAATTTTAATGTGAGTGCTGGCCAGCTATACCGAGGTTGTGTCTACCCACAGAGACCCAGTAATGGAGACCACACGGGTGTTTTTCCAAAACAAAATAATCTTTTTATTGAAGGATTTCAAGTTCACACATACAAAATAATCAGTCTCTCAATTCACATACACTCAAGGTTCCTTTAAAGTTACAGAAAGAATATAAAAATAGTTTCTTAATTACTTGGAGGTAGGGAGATATATTTCGCGTGCTTCCAGGAGTCCTGTCTTCTTGCAATGGAAAAATTGTAGGGTAAGGGAAAGGTTCCTAAGGGTAGTTATTAATTCACGCTGCCAGAACCAGCTAGCTAGTGTGTTTGTCTGTGGATGTCTTTGGCTGTGCACCCCAAAGAGACCCAGCAAGAACAAAGAGTTTTAAAGCAGGAGGGGGGGTAGGAGTGTGGCCAGCCTGCAGCATGGTCTTGTGTTGATGGTGGAATGTGGCTGGCCTGAAGACCTAAAGCATGGTCTCTGCGTTATATAGTTGGATCTCCAGGTGGGTGGCACCTTGCCCTCCTGTAATCCCACCTACTTACAAGTCCATCCCATGAACTACCTGATTGGTGAATGTAGAAAGGGGCTGGCGTCCTATGGGTTGGGCCAATATTTGAAATACTACAGTCTATCTCATGGAACACCATTTGGCTAGGTGTGAAGTCGCTTCTTCCTGTTTCTCCTTTGAAGTCTCGGCTTTCCCAGGTGTTAACAGGAAACTTGCAATCCAGATGCAGATCAGGTCTGTGTCCTACGTGACATCTCGTCTTTGAAGTAATGGGGGATCTTCTCCTCAGAGTTGTTGTTTTCTGCTAACAAAGGCCACCATGTGCTTCTTCTTCCCATGATCCTTTGAGCTGAATGTGTGCAAGCTACATTAACATAAACTGCAGGCAAGTGTTTCCTACGTGAATTCTGTCTATCAGTAGGTAATTCAAACAGCTTTCTTTGGCTCACGGCATACAAGTGTGTGCACAGTCCATTTATTGTGTGTGTAGCAGATATAAAATCATAAATTAGTTCATTTCTCAACATACTGCCCTCAGATTAGAATTGGGCCAACATTCCATTGAAGCCAGAGCTTGGATTTGGGCTCTGAATATGAAACTTAAAATAATATTCTCAGAGAATAACAGCTTACTGTTTTATATGAAGCACGATGTTCAGAGGATGTAATCACTGCTCTACGGCCTTTAGCTTGTAAGACAATCAAGAAATTAATTTTGAAGATAAATGCAAACATCACCATTTGCAGAGCTAGGAGGGTCTGTTCTTCCCTCTATAGGGTGATTCCCACAAGCTTCACAATTCCAGTGTATTTTGTTCATTTGTTCAGTTCCAAAGTACAGATGAGCATTTATGCTTGCAGGATTAAATGCACGACCTTCTGTAGGTTCTGAAGGCCGCATATTGGGCATCCTTTCCTCAAACAGATATTGTGGCTGTGGATTAGGTACTGTTGAATCTGTAAGTCATGTTTTATTTGAATGGTCCCTGGTATAATAAAATGAGACAGAAATGGATCAGACCTTTGACATTACAGTGGACAGAGTCTTCAGTAGATATTCTGGTTACTAAACTATTAGCATACTCAAGAGTAGAAAATTTACTCATTTTAGCTAAATTTTTCGTTCAGGCCAAGAAACTTTGGACCCCCCCTCTTCCCACTTTGCCCCTTTAGAAAAATTTCAATCAAGATTTTTGAGAGCTTTATTTCAGGTACCAAGCTTGCGTGTCCAGTGCCTGCTTACGTCTTGAGTCAGGTTGGATTAAGGTAGAAGCCAGGGTAAGCCTCGCTTCCATCAACTATTGGTTAAAACTATCACACAAGCCACGGGGTTTAATAGCACTAGTCCTGCAAGACCATTTTCAATCCTCTTGGGAGAAGGCCATTCGTCTAAGACTGCAGAACTTGGGCTTCTCTTCTGAATTTGTTCTGCAAATGGGTTTTGTTCAAGCAAAATCAATGATCAAACAAAGGTTGTTCGACATAGAGTGACAAAGAGACATTAACAATGTTCCAAACTTCCTGATAAGGTTAGTCAAGAATAGAAGAGGCCAACTCTAAAAATCTAATTATGAAACATACAAAAATATGCATGTATTTATTCAACATAAATTAAAATATCAAACAAGGGCCCATTCATATCTCATATACAAATATAAAAACATACAAGGGCTAATAAGATAGACCTAATGCGTTTCGGCCTTTACAGGCCTTCCTCAGAGGTCTAATACAGACAGAACATGTTGGCTGATATGCAAAAATACATACAATCATACATATACAAAATATGGAATAAAGACCAGAAACCAATTGTTCCAAATTTTAACCACTGGGCAAAGAAAAGAAATACAAAAATACAAATGAAGCCTCCAGTGCAATCACATGTCCAGTAGTACTTCTCTCTGGTCAACTGTATAATCTTCTTCGTGGTCTCTGTGCATCACACCCTTGGGGATACTCTGCGCCTGCGCTGACCTTCTCGGTACCGATAGCTAGCAAAAGGGATTTTCGCGCCTCTCCCAGGTCACGCGCCGGCTCCACTGCGCATGACCAAGGAGGGGCACGCAGATCCCGCCAGTTCCTTCTGACCGCCGCCCAACAGCCTTCAAAGAAACAAGATGAAGGGCCGAGAGCAGAGGGGAAGGAGGGCGGGTGGTGTGAATGCACAGATGACCACTCGAAGATCACCAGTTACAGGTAAGCAACCTGTCTATCTTCTTCGTGGTCTCTGTGCATCACACCCTTGGGAGAATAGCAAGCAATAACTCTTACCTGGAGGAGGGGCCGAGGCCCTACACCTGCGCCGTCTGCAAAATAGACCGACCCAACGCCACACGACGAGTAGACCGGACATCAAGGGCATAATGCTTCACGAAGGTGAGCGGAGTAGCCCAAGTCGCAGCGTTGCAGATGTCCTCCAATGGCATCCCTCTCAGGAAAGCTGTGGAAGCCGCCACCGCCCTTGTAGAGTGGGCGCGAAGTTGACCTGGAAGAGGTCTCTTAGCCAAAGCGTAACATAGCTTGATTACTTCCACAATCCACCTGGACAGCGTCTGGGAAGAGATCTTCTTCCCTAGGGAGGGCATACTGTGAGCAACAAACAAGGCTGGAGACTGACGAAAAGACTTGGTCCTGCCCAAATAGAACAGCAACGCCCTCTTAACATCCAGAGAGTGCAATTTCCGTTCCTCTTCATTGGCAGGAGACGGGAAAAATGACGGCAAAACTATATCTGAACGTAGATGAAACTCCGAAACGACTTTCGGTAAGAAGGAGATGTCCAAAGACAACGACACCCCATGAGGGGAAAAAATCAAGTATGGTGGATCACACCTTAAAGCAGACAACTCACTGACTCGACGAGCAGAAGTAATGGCCACCAGAAACGCAGTCTTGAGCGATAACAACTTTAGAGAGCAAGTGGCCAGTGGTTCGAAGGGTTTTCCCATCAAAAACCGCAAAACTAAAGCCAAATCCCAGGCCGGAGTCGGAGAACGACGGGGAGGGTACAGGCGAATAAGACCTTTACAAAACTGTTTCGTCTGAGGATGCGAGAAAACTGAAAACCCATCAATAGATGGATGAAAAGCTGACACCGCAGCTAAATACACCTTAACTGAAGAAAAACTGAGTCCCAAGTCCATTCTGGACAAAATAAACGCAAAAATAGACCTCAAATCCACTGGCGGAGGAGGTAAATTGGAAGAACTCAAGTACTGTAGGAATAAATCCCACTTCTTTGCGTAAGACGTCCTAGTAGACAGTTTACGACAATTCAACAGGACCTCATTGATACGGTCATCCATCACTGAAAGCGTATTTCCCATAGAGTCAACTTGAGACTCAGAGGATCGTAGTGAAGGACCTGGCCTTCCTGAGCTTGGAGGAGATCCAACTCCTGCGGGAAGTGTACGAAGGATCCCTTGGCTAACCGCAGCAGTGTCGGAAACCACACCTGCCGAGGCCACCAGGGGGCTACCAGGAGACAATGGGGCTTGTCCTGTTGTATTTTCACAAGCACCCTGTGGAGCAGCGGAATCGGAGGAAATAGGTATAGAAAGTCGTGAGCCCACGACATCAACAGACCGTCCCCCATTGACAGAGGGTCCAACCCCGCTCTGGAGCAAAACCTGGGACACTTCTTGTTCAATCGAGTTGCAAAAACATCGATGTGGGGATGTCCCAGATGTTGAAAAAGAGGAAGGAGATACTTTGAGTTCAACTCCCATTCGTGGTCCGATGCTCCCCCTCTGCTCAGGAAATCCGCTTGTTGGTTCAAAGTTCCTGGCAGATGGGCAGCTTGGAGAGTGATGTTCCAATGAAGGCACTCTTCCCATATGTCCATAGCTAGCCTGCAAAGGGACCTGGACACGGTCCCGCCCTGGCGATTGATATAAGCCATCGCAGTTGTGTTGTCCGTAAAAATCAACACAGCTTTTCCTACAACCTGTCTGAGTAAGGATCTGAGGGCAAATTTTACGGCCAGCAGTTCCAGATAGTTGATATGATGACTCTTCCAAAGGGGTTGCCATGGAGCACCCACACAAGTGTCGTCTGTATGAGCACCCCAACCCCACAGGGAGGCATCTGTGGTGATGGACATTACGGGAACGATCGGTTGGAACGGTGCACCCGCCAACAGATTGGTGTCCACGAGCCACCACTGCAGGGAGACGAGGACCTGCGGAGGCACTACCAGTTGAAGGCTCGGAGGATGGATGGAAGGGCGAAATTTCTTTAGAAACCACAGCTGCAACGGGCGCATGCGAAGGCGTGCATATTCGATCACGGAAGTGGTGGCTGCCATGAGACCCAAGATCCGCTGAATGTGGACCGCTGATGTCACGTTGGACTGGAACAAACGTTGAATTTCCAGACGAATGGTATCTGCCCGTTGGCGAGGAAGGTACGCCCGAGTGGCTAGGGAGTCTATGACAGCTCCTATGAACTGCACGCGAGTTGCAGGTTGCAGCATGGATTTCTGTAAATTCACCAGAATTCCAAGGGAGGATAGGACCGACAATGTGATGGTGATGTGCTGAAGGAGACATTCTCTTGAATCTGCCACCATCAACCAGTCGTCTATATACGGAAAGATCTGAATGCCCTGAAGGCGAAGATGAGCGACGACAACCACCATTACCTTCGTAAAAACCCTGGGGGCGGTAGAGAGCCCGAATGGAAGGGCTTTGAATTGGTAATGGTCCTCCCCGACTGCGAATCTGAGGAACTTTCTGTGACGAGGATGGATGGAGACGTGAAAATAAGCGTCTTTGAGATCTAAAGTGACCATCCAAGTCCCTGGAGACAGGAGTGGTAAAATGCTTTGCAACGTGGTCATGCGAAACTTTCTGTAAATGATGAACCGATTGAGAAAACGAAGGTCCATGATTGGACGAAGTCCTCCGTCCTTCTTGGGGACCGTGAAATATTTGGAATAAATCCCGCGGCAACAATCCGCCATCGGGACTTTCTCTATAGCGTTTTTTTGTGTCAGCGATTGTACCTCCTGTAGCAGGGCAGGAGACGCCGGGGTTCTGATAAAACGGGAGATTTTGGGAGTCAGAGAAAACTCTATGAGATAGCCATCTCTTATTATAGAGTGCACCCATTTGTCCGTAGAAATGGCGAGCCATGCGTGCAGGAAGGGTGCAAGGCGAGTCTGAGCAGTAAGGTTGAAGTCAAAGTCCCTGTTTGGGATTCTTAGGGAATTTCGACTTATAGGCACCGGACGATTGTCCCTTATTTTTCGGGGGAAAAGACCGTGACTGAGAGGGAGGTCTTTGCCATTGATCCGTAGGTGATTTGTTGTACGGTTGCCTGGTCGACCAAGGTTGCCTAGGCCACTGCTTGGATTTCGAGTATTTGGTCGTGGGGGAGATCCCCAAACTCTTGGACGTCTTGATACTCTTATCCATTTCCTGCAGAACCGTGTCAGTGGTGGAGCTAAACAATCCAGAACCTTCAAAGGGAAGGTCTTCCACCGAGGATCTGGTGTCATATGGCAATGATGAAGAGCGGAGCCAGGCATGTCTGCGTAACGCTACAGAGGTTGCTAGAGTCTTACTAGCGGATTCCAGGGAATGCTTGGCAGCACTAATTTGGTGTCTAGCCAAGACCATCCCTTCATTCTGAATCCTTTTAATCTGAGGTTGGCACTCTTTGGGCACGTGCGGGAGGAAATCATTCAAACGCTTCCATAAATTGAATTGATAACGGCCCATGCAGGCGGCATAGTTCGCCGTTTTAATGCCCATTGCACCGACAGTGTAGAATTTTCTACCAACCGAATCCAACTTTTTTCCTTCTTTGTCTGATGGAGTAGAGTGGCTCGCTTTTCCTTTCGTGGACGAGGAAACGACCAAAGAATTGGGCTTAGGATGTGTGTATAAAAACTCAGCCCCTGATTCCTGGACCTTGTACATGTGATCCAGACGCTTATTAGAGACATTAATGGAGGCTGGACGAGTCCAAAAGTCCTTGGTAGTTTGCAAGAGAACTTTTGTCATTGGTAGAGCCACGGAGGGCGAAGTGTTAGAGTGCATAATGTCAAAAACGTTATCATCCACAAAACTGGCAACGAGAGTAGGAGTCATAGATAGATCTAATGCCATGCGTTGAATAAAATCTCCATAAGACTTAACATCCTCTGATGGAGAAATAGGTAAATCCGCTTCCACATCTTGCGAGGTGGGCTGTGCATCTACATCCTCGATATGTTCAGAAAAGCCATCTGAATCGGAGGATACATTGGATGGTTCTGGAGATGATTCGAGTAATTCAGGTTGAGACGGTGCCGGTGTGTTAATCGGGGGCACAACCGGGTCTGGTGGATGCGTCGGTATCGACTGCTTCGATACCGATGGTCGATCTTGAAAGCGCGAAATGCGGGATGACACCGACTGACGATCCCATTCAGGTGGGGGTGGTATCGGGAGTGCCCAAGGGTATGGGTATCGATTCCCGTACAAATAATGCCATTGCCTCTCATCCCAAGTCAGGGGAGGAGAAGTTGGTCGGTGCCGATCCTCGACTCCACGTTCTGGGGAGGCATGAGAGGATTGACGGCTCGACATATCAGATTGCGACTGATTTGTCTGTTGAGTAAGGTCGATGTCGAGATCCGAACCGATCGGGTGAGGTTCTTGCGTGGGATCTCGACCCTGACTAGCCGAAACCTTATGGACTTTGGGTTTGTCCGTTTTAGGTTTCTTCGACTGCTGTGAGTCTTTGCCCTGCTTCCGGATCTTGGAAGGTACGGGGTGGTCCTTTATCGGCGTCGATCGTTTCGGTGCCGAAGCATCGATTGCGACCGTCGACGTCGATGATCCCGGAACGGGAGGACAAGTGTCCGCAGCCAAGGTGGACATCGAGGCGTGCCCGGACGTGTCCAACGGTGAAGAGGACTGTGGAGATAGTGCCTTCTCCATCAGGGCCAAGTGTAGACGAGCTGCCCTGTTTTTTCTCGTCTGGTTCGAAAACTTTCGGCAATGTCCCAGGTGGATTGTGGAAGTAATCAAGCTATGTTACGCTTTGGCTAAGAGACCTCTTCCAGGTCAACTTCGCGCCCACTCTACAAGGGCGGTGGCGGCTTCCACAGCTTTCCTGAGAGGGATGCCATTGGAGGACATCTGCAACGCTGCGACTTGGGCTACTCCGCTCACCTTCGTGAAGCATTATGCCCTTGATGTCCGGTCTACTCGTCGTGTGGCGTTGGGTCGGTCTATCTTGCAGACGGCGCAGGTGTAGGGCCTCGGCCCCTCCTCCAGGTAAGAGTTATTGCTTGCTATTCTCCCAAGGGTGTGATGCACAGAGACCACGAAGAAGATAGACAGGTTGCTTACCTGTAACTGGTGATCTTCGAGTGGTCATCTGTGCATTCACACCACCCGCCCTCCTTCCCCTCTGCTCTCGGCCCTTCATCTTGTTTCTTTGAAGGCTGTTGGGCGGCGGTCAGAAGGAACTGGCGGGATCTGCGTGCCCCTCCTTGGTCATGCGCAGTGGAGCCGGCGCGTGACCTGGGAGAGGCGCGAAAATCCCTTTTGCTAGCTATCGGTACCGAGAAGGTCAGCGCAGGCGCAGAGTATCCCCAAGGGTGTGAATGCACAGATGACCACTCGAAGATCACCAGTTACAGGTAAGCAACCTGTCTTTCTTCTGAGATTGTACAGCCAAATGTTCCCACTGAAATGTTCCTTAGGTTAAAAGCAGTGTATTTTATCTATGCCAATAAAGGTTGACTGACTGACTGACTGACTAATTTACCCAGAGGCCTGACAACGCCTTTATAAAGTAGAGTCTTTATAGAGTAGATTCACTTCAAGGTGCTGGTTTTGACCTTTAAAGCCCTTTATGGTCAGGGACCTGTGTACCTGAGGGACCGCCTTTCTCCACATGTTCCCCAGAGAGCACTACGGTCAGGGTCGCAAAATCGTCTGGGCCCCCCTGCTCCAAAGGATGCCAGGCTGGTATCGACTAGGACTAGGGCTTTTTCTGCAGCTGCTCCTACTTACTAGAATGAGCTTCTGGATGAGATCAGGGCCCTGCAGGACCTTTTGGGGAGGGCAGGCTATAAGTACAATAAATAAATAAATAAAATATCTGAAGATATCGTATCATTTCCAGGAGCCTTGCCAGATCTCAAATGATTTATTTATTTATTACTTCATTAATGTAACCGGTGGCCATGTTGGGAGGCTTTGTAGTTGGATCTCCAGAGAAGTACGTGTGTCTGACAAACAGATGTGAGAACTGAATGACACTAGCATGTGTAGTGAGATAAGAAACCTATATCTCTGTTCATCCCTGGGGGTTCCATTGTCCTGAGTGCTGTGATAAATGTAACTCAACAATCTCCCGTTCTAGTCTGCTTTTGAAATTCTTTTGCAATAAAACAGCTACTTTGAAGGCCCCCATTGAATGTGCTGGGAGGTTGAAATGCTTTCCTACAGGTTTCTCAGTTTTGTGATTCTTGATGTCAGATTTGTGTCCAAACAGGTCAAACCCTACACAAAAGGATAAATGGATCTGTTTGTAAACTCTTTTATCATGCTGTATGCTAATTTGGTGCTATTCAAGGGTCTTACAAACTGCTTTAACCCGATCTTAGCTATATCTATTGCTCAGTTACTTATGCATCTTGACTCTAATTAGCCCTTCTTGGCTGGTGACTTCTGTTTCAATGTACCTGAAGAAGTATGCATGCGCGCAAAAGCTTATACCCAGGAAAAAACATTGTGGGTCTTAAAGGTGCCACTAGACTCAAACTTTACTCTGCTGCTACCCCCTTGAATCTAGTTTTAGATACGTTACTCTTTCATTCAGTTGATGGACCTGTCACCTGTAGACAGACAACTGCTATGAAAGCTGTTTTTTTTTTCTTCCCACCCTGGTTTCAGGTAATAGGTTAGGATGTCTAAACCCATCCCTAGAATTTCTCTTACGTTCTTGCAATTGGCAGAAAAGGCATTTTCTTGGATGGAATTGGGCTGCTTTGTCCAACACCAACATAGCTACATCTGATACTTCAGAGTGTGCTCCCAAAATTTACCTCCCCCATTTTTTTTAAAAAAAGTTTCTTCTATTTTTATTTCAGCTTCAGGCTGAGGTGGAGAAACCCCTACTGAACTTCCGAGAGAATTTCAAGAAAGACATGAAGAAGTACGACCATCACATTGCTGATTTGCGAAAACAGCTGGTTAGTCGGTATGCTGCAGTAGAAAAGGTAAGAGCAAAACAGGCAAATTTTAATCCAATTGAAGGTTAGTTTCACATGGAATATCTGAAGGATAAAGGTTAGCTTGCATCTGTGTCACTTAAAAATGTAATATTTGACTATATATCCAATTCTGAATCTTTTCTGGATTAGCAACATAAAGCATGTAATGCATGCAGCAGAAGTTAGCATGTCTATATATATAAAAGAAAGTCCCCTCATGTAAAATCAACACCCAGGCCAAACCGCTGGACCTTGAAACACGAAATCCGGGGAGAGCACTCCTATCATGGCTTAGATGCTTGCTAAGAAGGGATTTTTAGAAATTCAAACCCTAAGGGGGTCAAAAGGGGTAAAATGTGCTCCCCCATTGATTCCTATGCAGCTGCCAGGCTGCTGCCTCCTTGTACCCTCCGCTCTCTGATTGGTCAGCTGCAGAGCTTAGTGTTCTGAGGGGGGGGAGGAACAGTTACAGGAGACTGCACAGAGCTAATGACAGTTGAGGAAATCAAGAATGGCCAACAACCTTGACTGGGATTGCCTGTAATTGAGAGGAAGTGGAAGGGGCATTGTTTTGCCTGTGATTGAGTGCCTGGGTGAATTTGAATTTGAATAGCTGCTGCCTGACCTCTGCTGGGGGAGGCCTCTATTTAAGGAAGCACCTTGCCAGAGGCAGAGGAGACCAGCTGAGCTCTGAGCAGGAGCAGGAGAGAGAGCTGTGAGAGAGGTGAGTGGGTTTCTTTTACTTGCTTTCAGCTGAGAGAATTCAGCTAAGGATATTTTGTGGGAAAACTGTGTTTAGCAGTGTGTGGAAGCACTTAGAGTTCTTGCAGAGTCCTGGCTGATTGAGTGTGGGAGAGGAACGGGCATTGTTTGACTGGGATTGCCTGTAATTGAGAGGAAGTGGAAGGGGCATTGTTTTGCCTGTGATTGAGTGCCTGGGTGAATTTGAATTTGAATAGCTGCTGCCTGACCTCTGCTGGGGGAGGCCTCTATTTAAGGAAGCACCTTGGCAGAGGCACGAGCCTCTGGCACGAGCCGAAGGGTGAGCTAAAGGGCTCTTTGCCTGTGGCTCTTAGCCTAGGGACTCTTAGACTAGGGGCGCTGTAAGAAGCCCAAAAAGAGCCAGAAAGACAAGGCCCTAGGCTCTTTGTCTTTCCCGTAAAATAATTTGACTTGATAACAAAACCCACATAAATACCAAGGGTTTAAAAGGGGGATTATATTTATTTATTTTAAAAGAATTATGAAGCCAGAATGCCAGCAGGGGGTTGGGGGCTATCCAGTGTTTTGCACGGAGTGTCACATGTATGACTATCTGCCCACTGGGCAGAAGTCTTGGGTGTGTCCTCGGTGCAAGGAGCTCCTGGTTCTCAGGGAACGTGTGTGCTCCCTTGAGGCCAAGGTGGCTGACCTGGAGAAGCAGAGACAGTCAGCTAGGCACACAGAAAAGACTCTCGGGGACTTGTTAGCTTCGTCCCACTCTGGATCTGGCAGCCCCGCTGCTGTCAGGGAGCATGAGGGTCTAGGGGAAACAGGGCACCATGCTGAGGATAAGGGGAATGTGCCCTCAGAAGGGACCTCTTCCCCAGCTGGTGAGCGGCTCTCCTTTTGCACCAAGGAACCATCCCTGAGCAGGGTGGGAGGGGGGCTCTTGGTAGTGGGTGATTCGATCCTTAGGCAGGTAGACAGCTGGGTGGCGAACCCGCGTACTGACCGTATGGTGACTTGCCTGCCTGGTGCGAAGGTAGCGGACATTACGCGTGTTTTAGATAGGCTGGTAGATAGTGCTGGGGAGGAGCCAGTGGTCGTGGTGCATGTCGGCACCAACGATGTGGGGAAATGCAGTCGTGAGGTCCTGGAGGAGAAATTTAGGCTGCTGGGCAGGAAACTTAGGTCCAGGACCTCCAAGGTAGCCTTCTCAGAAGTGTTACCTGTTCCACGCGCAGGGCCGGAGAGACAGGCAGAGATCAGGAGTCTCAATGCGTGGATGAGACGATGGTGTAGGGGGGAAGGGTTCAGGTTTGTTAGGCACTGGGATACTTTTTGGAACAAGAGGGAGCTGTACAGGCGAGACGGTCTCCACTTGTCCCGAGAAGGAACCAGGCTGCTGGCACTTAAAATCAAAAAGGTGGCAGAGCAGCTTTTAAACTGAATATTGGGGGAAAGCCGACAGGAGATGAAAAGTCTCTGGTTCGGGTTGGCTCATCTGAGAGAGGTGAGGGGGTACCGGTTGCTTTTCTACAGGGAGGTGGATTGAAATTGTCCACAGAGGCCATGGCTGGTGACATGGACTGCCGGACAACGACTCGAGATAGCAAGAGGAAGGATGCAGGCTTAACTTGTAAGGGAAATTACAGCTGTTTCTATACAAATGCTAGAAGTGTCCGAGGTAAAATCGGGGAGTTGGAGTGCTTGGTGTCGGAGGGAAAAATAGACATTGTGGGTATTTCTGAAACTTGGTGGGATGAGGAAAATCAGTGGGACACAGTGATTCCCGGTTATATATTATATCGGAAGGATAGGGGGGGAAGGGTTGGAGGTGGGGTAGCTCTGTATGTCAGAGAGGGTATAAAGTCTAGAAAGATTGAGAGGCTAAGTGAATTGGATTCGCTTCTGGAAGTTCTATGGGTTGAAATAGGGGGGCCAAAAGGAAACTTAACACTGGGAGTTTGTTATCGCCCACCAGATCAAAAGATAGAGGAGGATTATAAAATGATGAATGCCTTAAAGATAGCAACTAGACAAAAACACTGTGTAATAATAGGTGATTTTAACTACCCACACATTGATTGGGTCAATATGTGTTCTAGTCGGGAAAAAGAGATTGAGTTTCTAGACACTCTAAATGACTGTGCTATGGAGCAGATGGTCACGGAACCTACCAGGGGAGAGGCGATCCTTGATTTGGTCCTAAGTAACACTCAAGACCTGGTGAGAGATGTAAAAGTGATTGCACCGCTTGGAAACAGTGATCATAATGTTGTTGAGTTCATCATTTGTACAAATAGAGAATTGGCCAAAAAGACTCACACAACCATTTTTAACTTTAAAAGGGGTAATTTCTCTGATATGAGGGGACACGTGGGGAGGAAACTGAAAGGAAAAGTAGAAAGGGTCAAAACAATTGGGGAAGCTTGGGATCTATTTAAAACTACGATCCTAGAAGCTCAAAAAATATATATTCCGCAGGTTAGGAAAGGCACAAACAGGTATAGGAAAAAGCCTGCATGGTTAACAAACAGAGTAATGGAGGCTGTAAAAAGTAAAAAGAATTCCTTTAAGCAGTGGAAAGCTAGTCACAGTGAGGCTGATAAAACGGAACACAGGCTATGGCAAATAAAATGCAAGTCTGAGGTCAGGCAGGCAAAAAGGGAATATGAGGAGCATATAGCAAAAAACGTAAAAACCAACAATAAAACTTTCTTCAAATACATTAGAAACAGGAAACCAGCCAGGGAGGCAGTGGGGCCCTTGGACGACCAAGGGGTAAAAGGAGTATTGAAGGATGATAGGGAAATGGCTGAGAAGCTAAATGCATTTTTTGCCTCCGTCTTCACTGTGGAAGATGAGAAGTGCTTGCCCACTCCAGAACCACTGATTTCAGGAGGGGTGTTGGAAGACCTGAGTCAGATTGAGGTGACGAGAGAGGAGGTCCTAAAACTGATAGACAACTTAAAAACTGAAAAATCACCAGGCCCAGATGGCATACATCCGAGAGTTCTGAAAGAACTCAAATGTGAACTTGTAGATCTCCTGACAAAGATATGTAATCTTTCCTTAAAATCTGCCTCC
The DNA here is from genome assembly GCF_001447785.1 of Gekko japonicus. Lineage (NCBI taxonomy): Eukaryota > Metazoa > Chordata > Lepidosauria > Squamata > Gekkonidae > Gekko > Gekko japonicus. The sequence continues at coordinate 566,636 of NW_015168050.1, forward strand.
ATTCCTGAGGATTGGAAGGTAGCTAATGTCACTCCCATCTTTAAAAAGGGTTCCAGAGGAGATCCGGGAAATTACAGGCCAGTCAGTCTGACGTCGATACCGGGTAAATTGGTGGAAACCATTATTAAGGAAAGAATTAGTAGGCACATAGATGAACAAAACCTATTGAGGCAGACTCAGCACGGTTTCTGTAAGGGAAGATCTTGTCTCACTAACCTGTTAGTGTTCTTTGAGGGGGTGAACAAACATGTGGACAAGGGGGATCCAATAGATATTATTTACCTTGACTTCCAGAAAGCTTTTGATAAAGTTCCTCATCAAAGGCTCCTAAGTAAGCTCAAAAATCATGGGATAGAAGGACAAGTCCTTTTATGGATCAAAAACTGGCTAGTTCATAGAAAACAGAGAGTGAGTGTAGGTGGGCAATTTTCTCAGTGGAGGGTGGTAAGCAGTGGGGTACCGCAGGGATCAGTACTTGGTCCACTGCTTTTTAACTTGTTCATTAATGATTTGGAGATGGGAGTAAGCAGTGAAGTGGCTAAATTTGCGGATGATACAAAGTTGTTCAGGGTGGTGAAAACCAGTGAGGATTGTGAGGCACTCCAAGGGGATCTGTCAAGGATGGGCGAGTGGGCGTCAACATGGCAAATGGGGTTCAATGTGGCCAAGTGCAAGGTGATGCACATTGGAGCCAAAAATCCTAAATATAAATACACATTGATGGGGTCTGAACTGGCAGAGACTGATCAAGAGAGAGATCTTGGAGTTGTAGTGGATAACTCACTGAAAATGTCGAGACAGTGTGTGACTGCAATAAAGAAGGCCAATGCTATGCTGGGGATTATTAGGAAGGGTATTGAAAACAGATCAGCCAATATAATAATGCCCCTATATAAATTAATGGTGCGACCTCATTTGGAATACTGTGTGCAGTTCTGGTCACCACACCTTAAAAAGGATATTATAGCTTTGGAAAAAGTGCAGAAAAGGGCAACTCGAATGATAAAAGGGTTGGAACACTTTCCCTATGAGGAAAGGTTAAAGCGCTTAGGGCTCTTTAGCTTGGAGAAAAGACGACTGAGGGGTGACATGATCGAGGTTTATAAGATTATGCATGGGAAAGAGCAGGTAAAGAAAGAGGTACTTTTCTCCCTTTCTCACAATACAAGAACCCGTGGGCACTCCATGAAATTGCTGAGCGGTCGGGTTAGAACGGAGGAAGTACTTCTTCACCGAAAGAGTGATTAACACTTGGAATTCACTGCCACAGGAAGTGGTGGCAGCTACAAGCATGGACGGCTTCAAGAGGGAATTAGATAAGCATATGGAGCAGAGGTCCATCAGTGGCTATTAGCCACAAGGTATAGATAGGGGCTCTGGGGCAAGTGATGCTCTGTCATCTTGGTGCTTGGGGGGGTCAACAGTGGGAGGGCTTCTAATGTCCTGGCCCCACTGGTGGACCTCCTGATGGCACTGGTATTTCTGGCCACTGTGTGATACAGAGTGTTGGACTGGATGGGGCTTTGGCCTGATCCAACATTGGCATCTCTTATGTTCTTATGTACAGCAGACAGTTACAATGTAACACTACTAGTTCTGAAGTTCTCAATATGACAAATTTGTATAATAGATCAACAATTGGAAATTATGCAACAATTGTAACCTTGATTTATAGCTCATGATTGTTACATTTTGAGAGTTTTGGAACTTTATGTGTTATGTTGTAACTCTGGCTTGGAGCTTTTGACATTGTATTAAGTACTTTTGGAGTTGGTATAAGAAAACTTTGATAACTGAATATATATTTAGACTATACACTCATTTGGTATTTCAAAACATTTAAAGACATTGATATAAGACTTGTTAATTGCATTCACAGTGTTCATTTGTTTTTGATAATTGGTGCACTGTTTTTTCCCTTTGTTTTGTCTACTGAATCACTCTGCCAGCACACCAGTTATCCAAATTGTCTGGTTAACCAGATGCTGATTAACCAAGCTTTTAATGTAACATCGATGCCGTAGAAAAAAATGTTAATATACATATTTAAAACACAAGTTAAGTTTAATAGTAATAAATAGGAATGTTGGGGGAAATAGAGTAAATATCATAAGGAGTACTAAAAAATAACTGAAACCTAAAAACATATTCAAGATATTTCTTTAAAACCCTCAAGTTACTTTATAACAAATGAGGCACTAAAGAAACACTGTTTGTTATTAAAAAATCATTTAAAATATAGTAAAATCAGAACCGCTGTTAATTACCAAACAAAATTATAGTTGCTTCTCCATTGGGGCCCATATATACCATTGCCGGGCAGGCCTGTAGCTAATGCGGGGCCCACAGGGCCCGGCCCCCTTGCGTTTCTTTTGGGGGCCCTCCCTCCTGGGCTGTCCCTTAAGTGCCTCCAACCTGGCTGCCCAACAACTGAGCTCCTTGGGCACTCCAGAGAAGTGGAATCCTTCATCCTCAGAGCTACCATCCGACACTCCCCTCCCCTTTAAACTCAGCCAAATTGCTGCCAGCTCCTGCCGGCTTCTGTTCCTCACCATCCACCCTCTCTTAACCACAGGACCCGTCTCTGTACTCCAGTCCGCGTGCGCCTGCTTTAAAAACCGCCTGCCTCCCCCCCCCGCCACCCGAGTCCCCCCAACAAGCCCTGCGGGAGTTTTTCTAAGGGAGCCATGGAGACCTTATGCCAGAGGTGCCGAGGGGCAGCCCTTTACCTGCACTCTGAGCTGCCCCTGCAGTGCATGCTCCCTCCCAGCTTCCGTGACCTTCATGACTGGAGGCGACGCACCGGGTCGGGGGGGAGTGGAGGAGGACACCCGCCTCCACTGCCGCCGCTGCCGCCACCTCCCTCAACCCACCAGTACCTGCCTCATCCTCCCACCCAGCGTAGTGGCCGAGAGAGTGCGTGGCCTGCTGCCGCTGCTGGAGCTTTACCTGAAACTTTTGATTAAATTAGCTGCTGGAGCCCCCATGGACCCCTCCCAAAAAAGTCCCTAGCTACGGGGCTGTTGGGGGGGTATATTGAATTTTTTCCCCTCACCAAGGGCATATCACTGCAGGGCAGTGATTACAGAGAGAACAGAGTTTATGAAATGGTGGAGCAAACTAATTTTCTCTTTCTGTAGGGGAATTTATGGTATTTGTATTTGTTCCAAGGCCCGAAAAGCATTAACAGAGAGGCAAAAGGACTTAGAGATGAAAACACAACAGTTGGAGATAAAGCTTAGTAACAAGACAGAAGAGGAGATTAAGAAGGCCAGACGGAAGTCTACTCAAGCTGGTGAGTATCTGATGAGCGTTGATAAGATATAGTAGAAGATAGTGAATGATATTGTAAAAAGGAAGCAAAGAAGGAAAAGATCTTCTGAGTTGAGCTGGTTGATGGGACTTCAATTTAAGAATAGCCATTTCACGAAACAATAAACAGAATGAAAATATCTGGTTAATCTTACTAAGGTGTAAATGACACATTATGTGGGAGATCTGCATCCTGTGATGAATTAAATGAGACTGGCAAATTAGATTTGCAATGTGCCATCACAGGGAAGAGGTTCATAGAATCATAGAATCACAGAGTTAGAAGGGTCCATACAGGCCATCTAGTCCAGCCCCCCTGCTTAACGCAGGATCAGCCTAAAGCATCCCTGACAAGTGTTTGTCCAGCTGCTCCTTAAAGACTGACCCTAGGCAACTGATTCCACTGTTGCTCAACTCTTACTGCAAAAAAGCTTTTCCTAATATCCAGCCAGTACCTTCCCACTCTTAATTTAAACCCATTTTTGAGTCCTATCATCTGCTGCCAACAGGAACAGCTCCCTGCCTTCCTCTAAGTGACAGCAAATACTTCAAGAGAGCAATTATGACCCCCCTCAACCTCCTCTTCTACGGACTAAACATTTCCAAGTCCCTCAGCCTTTCCTCGTAAGGCTTGGTCTCCAGGCCCCCGATCATCCTCATCGCTTTTCTCTGCACCTGCTCCATTCTGCCCACATCCTTTTTAAAGTGAGGCCTCCAGAACTGCACACAGTACTTCAGGTGCAGCCTAACCAATGCAGTGTACAGTGGGATTATGACATCTTGCAATTTGGATGTTATGCCTCTGTTGATACACCCCAAGATGGCATTAGCCTTTTTTGTTGCCGCATCACGCTGGCTGCTCATATTTAACTTTTGGTCCACACTTACGCCAAGGTCTTGTTCACACACTGCTACTCAAGAACTCGGCACTTCTCATTGAATTGCATCTTTTTCACATCCACCCACTTCTCCTGTATGTTCAGATCTCGTTGAATTCTATATCTTCTGGTGTGTTCACTGAACCAAGTTGGTATCATTTGCAAATTTATTGAGTATCCCCTCCACACACTCATCCAGATCATTTATAAAAATATTGAAAAGTACTGGATTCCTCCCTCCATTCAGATGAAAGGCCATTGTCAACTGCTCTCTGAGTGTGATTCTCCAAACAGTTCCCTATCCACCTAAATATCCTAGATTTCATTCCATAGTCCTTTAGTTTACTGATCAGAACATCATGGGGACCCCTGTCAAAAGCTTTACTGAAATCCTGGTCAACAACATCAACAGTATTCCCTCAATCCAGTAAGCTTGTCACTCGATCAAAGCAGGAAATGAGATTGGTCTGGCAGGACCTGTTGGGGACAAATCTGTTCTGACTTCCCCGGATCACCAGGTTGTCCTTTAGATGCTCACAGATTGATCCTTTTAATCTGGTCCAGTATCTTCCCTGAGATGGAGGTCTGACTGACTGGCCTGTAGAATCCTTCCTCCTTTTTTTGAAAATAGGGGTAAAACATCTGCCCTCCTCCAGTCTTGTGGCATGTCTCCTGTCCTCCAAGAAATCTTGAAGATGATGGACAAAGGTTCTGCAAGCTCTTTAGAAAGTTCTTTGGGCACTCTTGGGTGCATACCATCTGGCCCAGGGGATTTATACTCATTCAGTGCAGCTAGGTGTTTCTCAACTACCTCTCTGTCCATGTCAACCAGCAGCCTGGACACCGTGCCGTGCCTACTAACATCTCTAGATGAGTCTGTTCTCTTCTTCAGGGGAAAAACTGAGGCAAAACCGGCATTGAGCCTTTCTACTTTCTCTCTGTCCTCTGTCAGAGTTTCTCCATTTTCACCCAACAGTGGGCCCATCGCCTCTTTTATCTTGCGTTTGTTCCTCACATATCTAAAGAAGATTGTCTTGTTGTAGTGAGCCTTCCTGGCCAGCTTTAGTTCACTGTGAGCTTTGGCCTCTTTGATGGCTGACCTACAGTGCTTAGCAACCTGCAGTTGCTCTTCTTTAGAGGTATGCCCTTGCCTCCATTTCCCTTAGCACACCACGCAGTTCTCTGTTCATCCACATTGGCTTCTTGGGTCCCTTACCATGTTTCCTTCTCGTTGGAATAGTGATGGTTTGAGCTTGCAAGAGCTCTTGTTTCAGTTGCTCCTTTCTCTTCCAGCAGTCTTTCCCATGGAATGATTCCCATCATACCTCTGAGTTTATTAAAGTCTGCCTTACTTGCTGAAATCTAACATACACTTGTGGCTACAAACTTCCTTGGTCCCCCACAGCAAAAGTAATTCTAGCAGGACATGGTCACTTCCCCCTAAGGTCCCCACCACCTTCACCCCATCTACCATCTCTTGCCTGTAGGTCAATAGTATGGCTGAGCCCCTTGTAGCTTCTTCCACCATTTGATGAAGGAAGTTGCTGTCCAGACAGGTCAGGAAGTTGCATGACTGTGGATGCTTTGCAGAGTTTCTCTCCCAGCACAAATCAGGGAAGTTGAGGTCACCCATAACTACCAGGTCATGTTGTTTGGATACCCTGTGAAGCTGTTCAAGGAGGGCAGCATCCACCTCCTCATCCTGATCAGGAGGTCTGTAGCAGACTCCAACCACAATACTGTTTGTCCCTCCTTCCCTTATCCTCACCCAAATATTTTCCACTGGGCTGTTGCCCTTCTCCAGTATTTCTTGACAAACAAACCCTCTCCTCACATACAGTACCACTCCACCACCTCTTTGACCCTTTCGGTTGTTCTTAAACTCATATCCATCCACCACTGCATTCCAGTCATGGGAATCATCCCACCAAGTCTCTGTCATGCCTACTAAATCATATCCCTCTGTCTGCATTAGAAGCTCAAGCTCTTCCTTTTTATTTCCCAGGCTTTGAGCATTGGTACAGAGATACCTGAAGCCCCTCACCTTTAGCTCCATTAGACCCGGCCTTCCCCGGTGGGCCTCTGTTGTTTGTGCTCCTTCATTTAAATCCCTATGTTGGTCGTCTCCTTCCCCTTGTGGTGTCAATTTAAAGCTCTCTTGATAAATCTCTCCAGGTTTCTGCCAAACATGTTCTTCCCTGACCTTAACAGGTGAAGCCCATTGTGTGCTAGTAGGTTGTCATCCAGAAAACCTAGCCCGTGGTACCAGAATCCAAATCGCTCCTGCCGGCACAGTCAACGCAGCCAGTGTTTCATCTCTATTATCATCTGTTCCCATCGTATTCCCCTTCCTATGACAGGAAGGATCGAAGAGAACACCATCTGTGCTTCCGTTCCCTTCAGCTTCCTCCCAAGATCTCCATAGTCAGACTTAATATTTTCAATGGTGTTCACAGCCATGTCATTGGTTCCCACCCACATGGACCATCACAAATGGGTAATGCTCTGTAGGTTTGATGATTTTAGGGATCCTGTCTGTAATATTTTTAATTTCCATCCCTGGCAAGCGACACACCTCTCGGGCCAGGGGATCAGGCCTGGACACATGACGTTCCATACCCCTCAGCAGGGAGTCACCTATGACCAATGGCTTCCTTTTCCTTTCAGTGCCATTTCTTCATATCTCCCTGTCCTCCTCCCTGTCTTCCCTTGTGTTTGTGACTGGCAATGTTTCCTCCCCCTCTTTGATCTCATGGAGAGTAGTAATCTTTTCCTCCAGGTTAACCAGTGCAATCTCCCTGATGGAAAATGCCCACTCAAAACTGCTTTTAACCACAGTGAGGACAGAAAGGCAGATTAAGTATTGCTACCTGTCCGCAGCTTGGAGGAATGTGTGAGACTTCCAGTTGGGCAACAGTATGGGGGGAAGAGCTGTACCCTCCCAGCCATGGCCCTGATCCAGTTCGAGGCTCCTCACCCCACTGTCTGCTTTCATTTATTTATTTAAATCATTACTATGCCATCTTTCCACCCAAGGCAGCAAACATCAGGGCAGTAAAACATTTAAAATACATCAGATATTTAGCAATGCTATAAAAACATGTGGCGGGGGAAAGTGTAGTCAACTCGGAACTAAATTATGGTGACCCCCATAGGATTTTCAAGACAACAGATGCTCAGATATTGCTTGCCACGGCCTGTCTGCGTAGTGACCCTGGACTTCCTTGGTGATCTCCCATCCGAATACTAACCAGGGCTGACCCTGCTTATCTTGTGAGATCTGATGGGATCAGGCTAGCCTGGGCCACCCAGGTCAGCACCTGCCTTGGACTTAGAAACTCTGTTTGGACTCAGTTGGGCTAGGTAGAATCTGGACTTAGAGAAGCAATGCTTGCAAAAATGCTTAGGTTATATATTTAGCTATTTTATCCTTTGTATTGTGTATCCCTGCATAGTCCTTTAATAAACCCTATTACAGTTTGTGGTGTTCTTGGGTTCTGGGGCTTCAGTCTGCATTGAGTACTTTAGCCCCACTGACTTGGGAACTCAACCTGCAAGTATCCTACCTTGTATGACTGCCTTTTTGTTTAGACCCAGGAGGAATGGAGACTTAGTCTCTGACTGGTGGGTTAATTAAGGGGACTGGTGGTAGCATTAAATAAAGTACATATGTTTCTATTTAAGGGTGACAGGTTGTTCAAAACAAAACCACAAAATGCTGGAGTGTGACTCCTCACAACCCCAGGGTTAACATGCTACCCCCAGTCCCCTTAACTAACCCATCAGGCAGAGACTAAGGGGCTGAGTCTCTAGCCCTCCCAGGTCCAAGATTAAGAAGTCAGCTTTGCAAAGTAGGACGCTTGCAATTTGAGTTGCAAAAAAACAATTACTCTGATAGCTGTAGCAAGTAGGGCTGAAGTACTAGATTCGGGTGAAACATGTAGACATACTAACACAACACCAGCTTTTTTAAAAAAAACCTACTAGGAGATGTGATCATGGATTTCCTGTGAAAAATGTTATTTGACCTTCACAAACATGAATGCTATCAAGATCTGTATCCTGATGGTGGTGGAAAGTGCCCTCAAGTCCTAGCTGTCTTAGGTGATATCTTGGAGTTTCCAAGACAAGAGACATTAAGAGGTGGTTTAGATGTGACTAGGATAAAGAAGTGCCATAACTTGTCCTTTTGTTTTCTTTGTAACTAGCAGTAAAACCCGTTGTGGAAATAAATACAACGGGATCTAGAAAGAGGCTCTGGGGGAGTGCTCTGGCTTTGGGCAAACAGTGTCATTTTGCTGTGGTGACCTCAGCAGGGTATAATGACAGAGTCCACTGTTTTCTCCAGAGGAACTGATCTCTGCTCCCTGAAGAGTAGTTGTAATTTTGAGTGATCTGTAGCCCTCACCTGGAGATTGGCAACAATTGTTACCCAGGATGAAATGGCTGGTTTGGAGGGTGTAGTCTATGGCATTCTACCTGTCTGAGGTCCCACCCCTCCGCAAACCCCACCCTCTCCAGGCTCCACCCCTCAAATCCCCAGGAATTTGCCAGCCTGGAGTTGGCAACCCCATCTCCTTCCCAGCTAACCATCAACCTACCATTATCTGCCCCTTTGACTTCAGCTGACTTCCGCCCTCCCTTCTGCAGAGCAATTGTAATTTTGAGTGGTCTCCAGCCCTCACCTGGAGATTGGCAACAATGGTTCCCCATGAGGGACTGAGTGGTTTGGAGGGTGGAGTCTATGGCATTGTACCTGTCTGAGGTCCCACCCCTCCTCAAACCTCACCCTCTTCAGGCTCCATCCCTCAAATCTCCAGGAATTTCCCATCGGGAGTTGGCAACCCTATCAGGATTGGCCCCAATATGTTTTCTCCCAAAGGCCAAAGTAGGTGACTGGACCAAACTAAGTTGCCTACCATCAGGCACTGAGGGGAAAGTAGGGTTGCCAGCTATAAGGAGGGAAATACCTGGAGTTTTGGGGGGTGGATTCTGTAGAGGGCAGCATTGGGGGGCGGCGGAAGGACTCAGCAGGTATAATGTCATAGGGTCTACCCTCCAAAGCATCCATTTTCTTCAGGGGAACTGATCTCTGTCATCTGGAGATCAATTGTAGCAGTGGGAGATCTCCAGGTCCCACCTGGAGATTGGCAACCCTAGGGGAAAGTCTGCTGCACAGCAGGGGGTTGAAGAGAATGGTTTGATGGGTGCTGGGCCAAGATTGGCAACAATAGTTCCCCAGGAGCAAATAGCTGGGTTGGAGGGTGGAGTCTATGGCACTGTAACCTGTCTGAGGTCCCCCTCTCCGGCCTCCACTCCTCAAATCTCCAGGAATTTCCATACCTAAAGCTGGCAACTTTATTTCCTCCCCTCTCAGTAGCCTCTTATTTTGCCTTAAATTGGTTTTGATGTCAGCAGAGTGAGAAAATGCCAGAGGCTCTGGGTGGGTGCCCCATCGTAAATGCACCAAACAATTCCTAAAGATTTGCCAAAACACTACTCTGTCAATAAATTGCAGCACTTTGAAGTAGCACCAGAGCTTTAAGAGCTCTCCAGCTGTCACCTGGAGACTGGCAACAGCTTGTTTGGAGGGTGGGGAGTATGGCATTGTATCTGTCTGAGGTCCCCCTCTTCCTCCTCCTCCTCCTCAGACCCCACCCTCAGCAGGCTTCATCCCCAAAATATCCTGGAAGTTTCCAACCTGGAGTTGGCAACCCTATGTCCCCCCCCAGCCTCTGCCTAGAGAAAGGGCAGTCTTTCCCTGCAGTGGGAACCAAAGCAGCTGTCATCATTCTCCTCTCCCCCTATGAGGTATGTTAAGGTTGAAAGTGTGTGAATGGTCCATAATCCCCCAGGCAGCTTTTAAAACATGATCCTGGGACCTACACAACCCCAGACATTCCAACTGCCTTGCGGGGGGGAGAGTATGAGGTGTGGAATGGAGTGAAGTCCAATCAGCTTCCATATGCAAAAGACCTTGAAGGTTCCATATGTAACTGACATTCCAACTGCCTTGCGGGGAGGGGGGTGAGTTTGAGGTGTGGAATGCAGTGAAGTCCAATCAGCTTCCATATGCAAAAGACCTTGAAACGCTGGGCGGGATTGCACAAAGCAGCCAGTCAACCCAGCCAGCGTCTTCTGACTGATAGTTCAAGCGTCCATACACTAAAGGAGTGCATTTTAGAACTTTGGCACCCACTATTCAATTATATATAAGGAGAGATTCTGTATATTTGTGTTTGATGAAATACTTACTATTCCATCCTGTACACTAGATGGCGAGAGAGCGATTCAAAAGCCCTCTTGATTGAGAAACCTCACTATAAAGTTATATGCGCTTCAATAGTATTAGCAGGGGTCATTTCATAGAAAAAGAGGTGCAGGAGCTCATTAGCATAACTCATTAGCATAAGTTATTTGCATATGCCACACACCCTGACATCACCAGAAGTATGTCAGAAGGCAAGAAAGAAGGAAGGGAGGGAGAGAGATGGGGAGGGAGGGAGAGAGGAAGGGAGGGAGGGAGGGAGGGAGGGAGGGAGGGAGGGAGGGAGGGAGGGAGGGAGGGAGGGAGGGAGGGAGGGAGGGAGGGAGGGAGGGAGGGAGGGAGGGAGGGAGGGAGGGAGGGAGGAAGGAAGGAAGGAAGGAAGGACAAAGAAAGCAAATAGGAAGAGAGGAGTGGAAGGGAGAGAGGAAGAGAGGGAATAGCTGGAAATGCTCATATTTAAATCCCCCCCCCCAGTCTCTCCGCAAAAGCAGAGCGGCTCAGGGGGAAAGGATGGCATGTCTGCCCGACTTCCCTTCCTGTCTCCAGCCAGCATTTAAATCCCCCCCCCATCTCTCTGCAAAAATGGAGCAGCTCAGGAGGAAAGGAGGGCATGTCTGCCCAGCTTCCTTTCCTGGCTTCCTTGTGCAATCTTCTCCCTTCCTGGCTTCCCTGCGCGACTGCAGGGCACTTGGAGAAGATCACGCAGGGAAGCCAGGCATTTAATTCTTCCCCCTTGAGAGGGGGGGGGGCTGGGCTTGTTACTGCCGGAGCGCTGCTCTGGGGTGCTCCGGCAGGAAACGACCCCTGAGTATTAGCATGGGTGTTTTAGCTCTGCATTTGCTCTCCGTATTGGGGTAATCACTCTGACCTGGATAGCCCAGGCTAGCCCAATCTTTTTAGATCTCAGAAGCTAAGCAGGGTTGGCCCTGGCTAGTATTTAGATGGGATACCTCCAAGGAGTACCAGGGTCATGGCATTTGGATGGGATACCTCCAAGGAATACCAGGCTCTGAACGTCTCTTGCCTTGAAAACCCTGTGGAGTCACCATACGTCAGCTGTGTCTTGATGGCAAAAAAAATATCAACATTAAGATAGACAAAGAATGTCCATCATGTGACATTAATGAAGGAGCTCAGCATTTGATGCCTAACTATCTCAGCAGCATAGGACACTTCAAAGTCCAAAAGCATAAGACACCTTGAAGAATATAGGAATATCCTTTACATGAACTGTGATGCATGCAATACAGGACTGAGCAATTTTGGGATCTGTATGCCTAATGAATCTGTGAAATGCACTTTAAGGGTGATTTGTAATTGATATTTCCAGCTCTTGTTTATTGTTAAGCAGTTTATTTCAATAATCTACTTATACAGTATAATTTCTAGTAATTCTATCACAGTATTGTATGTGATTTATTCAGTTACATGAGGCAGCAGTGCTTGTCTCTTGACTACTTTTTCACCCCAGATAAGGAAGGATCGCTTTTCACTTTTTAATTAATTGGTTACCTGCACTAAGAGATCATGGCAAGTTTCTTTGGTTCTTACATTTTGCAAGTATGTGTGTGCGCACGTTAATTGCCATCAAGTCACTTCTGACTTAAGGCAACTCTATGAATTAATGGCCTCCAAAACATCCTAACAGCTTTGTTCAAGTCTTGCAAACTGATTTTGCAAGTAGGAATCATAAATAACATAAATAGCACTTTTCACTTCCAAGTATCCCTTTTTTGGACCTTATATAACTTGCTAACTGATTTCTTGCTTGTTGCAGGAGATGACCTCATGCGTTGTGTGGATCTTTATAACCAAGCTCAGTCAAAGTGGTTTGAAGAAATGGTGACTACCTCTCTGGTATGTTGTGCTCAGTCACTATATTGTGTTTTCAGTGTAATGTGTATGTACTAAATCGAATTGCTGACAGTTACTAAGCATCTAACCCAAGAGCTATTTAGACACAGTTCAGCTGTCAGAAGTCAGTATTCCTATAAGAACTGGCTGGGGACTAGTGTGCCTTTTTATTTTTATATGTATTTTGTAGCTTCTATTAGTTCAGTATTCTGTTTTCTGCAACAGAGGATACTGGAGGACTGTTCCCTGGTCCGTAGCTACGGTGGGGCTTTTTTGGGTTTCTGGCGGGTGCAAGGGATTAGGGTTCCTGCCTCCTTTTCCCTTAGCTAATAATAATAATGACAATACTGGCAACCAACATATCCAAAACCATGGGTGAAGCCTCAGGAACAAAGGCTAAACCACCAAAACCTGATCAGCCATCAATGACAACTTTTTTCCCCTCAGAGGGCACTAGATGTAGCTCTCTGGAAAACCTAGAAGAGCAGTTTAAAATGGCAGTTACTGGAAATAGCCACACTGAGAGGCTGCAACCTTTGACCAAAACAGACTTTTTGGAGTATATTCACCATTTCGACGCCAAACTAACAGATAAAATCTCAACTCTAATGGAATTTGTGGCAGGTCAGTTTAAAGATATAAATTGCTCTCTAGCTGAAACTCAGAAGACAGCGAATACAATAATGGAACTTGGTCTAACATTACAAATGATGGTGAGATGGCTGCAGGAAATTGAAGCTCATATAGTAGACAAAATAATTTACCTAGAAAATGCACAAAGGCAGAGAAACCTTCGCTTTCGAGGACTTCCTGAGAGTTCGGAAAACAACACGACCTGATCACTTTCATTTCTTCATGGCTAGCTTCCATAATGCAATTTGATGATGGAATAGCACCTCTTTTGGAAAGTGCCCATAGAGAAGGTCCTCCACCACCTCCCACCTCAAAGAGGATTATGGATGTCATTGTGAAGTTCTGTGATCTGCGTACAAAGCAACATATCCTTAAAGAAGCTCACATAAAAGGTCATCTTCTATTTAAAGAGCATAGTATCCAAGTGTTTCCTGACATTGCCTCTGAAATTCTAATGAGTTGTAAAAAGCTGAAATCTGTCATTGATGCCCTCTGATCATCAAATGTAAAATATAGATGGAGTTTCCCATGCAAACTCACTGTGATACATAAGGGCACCAAATTTTTAGCAGACTTCCTGAATTCTGGTCTACTGCTCCTGCATGATCTCAACCTGAAACCTGATGGAAGAATTGCCAGAAGAGTCTTCTCCAAGAAAGCCATTCCAGAAATTTCAGTGGAGCAAGATTCCAGTTAAAAAAATATGTTAACCAGGCTTACCCATGCTTTTACTTTTAAACCTAATTTTGTTCTATGTGTTATGCCTCACTATTATATTCAAAGTTAAGGTTGTGTTATTGACATAGCATTATCCTGAGGGGCAGGGGGTTACTATTTCCTGTTGGTTCCCTGCTATATGTTGTCCCAGAAGTTGCAGAGCTCCGATGCTCTTTTCCTTGTTTCCTTTTGTTTCCTCATGGTTCTGTTTGCTTCCCTTTTTCTCCACTATATTTTTGTTTGTCACTGGGAATTTGGTCTCTCAATTGAGACTGCGTTTGTTTATTTTTTATTTTTTGGATGCTTCTCACTACACAATATTTTTGTTCGCATTATAGGTTTATTGGAATACTGCCTTAAGCAGATTAGGTAGGCTTAAGTATTTTTGTGTGTTACTGTTGCCCCAACTGAGTGCTTATATTCTGGAAACACAGGCCCAAGGTTTATAGGGGGTGAAAACTCCAAGGCTAATTGGTAGCATCTTGTTGGTACATTATCTGAATGCTGACCTCATGATTTGGAGTGGATAGGTATTTTGAAGTATGGTAGAGGCAGGAACAAGGGTGCCCCTGATTTGGTTCTCTGGCACCCCAAATCTGGTTATCAGACTAATGAAAACAGAAATTAATTTCACTGATGTGTCTAACAATCATTTGCAACATTTGCTCTGTTGTCTACATAAGACCTTTAATGGGTGTCCATGGTTTGAAGTTGCATATGTATTAATTGTCTCTTTAGTTGCTGAACAGTTATATAATCAATCTTTATGGATTCATTAACTCTGTATTCTAGAAGTATAATCGTGACAGTCCCTGAGCGTTTTATGAAGGTGGAGATGTACCTTCTATCTTGTACTTGTTTATCACCTCACGGATAAGGGTTGTAAAATATTGACATTCAACTGCTGAGGCCTTAATAATGTTATTAAATGTAAACGGGTCTCCTCTGCCTTAACTGCAGAGTGGGTTGACATACTTTTCCTCCAAGAAACACATTATAAGTCATCAATACAGTATGTATTGAAGAATCCTTGGTTCTCCCAGCAATTCCAAGCTCCCGGATCTTCTCAATACAGGGGGGTTGCAATACTTATTTCTTGACAACTGCAGTTTGAATTCACAGACTCTATTTTTAAAAAAAAAACAACAACTTTTATTAGGATAATACACGTTCACATTATATCAACTTCAATATATATCATTTTCTTCTTACTCCCCCCCTTTTCGTAGGCTTCCAACAGCGTACCCACAACCAGCTCAAACCTTAAATTCTAACATGTCTCTAATCTTTTATCATATAGCTATAGGTAACAAATGTTCACATATATATCATTATAAGTCCATTTCTTTTCTCTTTTACATCCACTTGATAATTTTCAAAGCAAATCAGATTGTCCTTCACATCCCAGTATTTCTCTAAATAGTCCTTAAAATCTTTCCAGTCCGCAAAAAAAATTTCCGCCTCCAAATCTTTCAGTTTTCATTTTGTTCATTTCTACCATAAAAACAGTTTTTTAATCCATTCTTCTACCCCTGGTATTCTGTCCAGTTTCCAATTTTGAGCATACACTATTCTTGCTGCTGTTATCATATACCACATTAATGTCCTTTTTGTCATGTTAACTTCTTCCATTTTTAAACCTAACAATAATATTTCTGGTTCTTTTTTAAATTTATTGTTTGTTATCTTTTCCATTTCTGCATGTATATCAGTCCAAAATTCTTTCGCTTTTTCACAAGTCCACCACATATGATATAATGAACCTTCTATTTTTTTACATTTCCAACACTTATTTGAAACGTTACAATTCATATTTGCAATCTTTTTTTGGCATCATGTACCATCTATACATCATCTTATAACAATTTTCTTTTAAATTATTACATGTTGACATTTCTATAAACATTCCCATGATGACATAGATATTTCTTTATTCATATTAATTGCCCATTTTAACATATGCTCCTTTACCGTTTCATCTTCAGTATACCAAGTCAATAACACCTTATACATTTTAGAAATTTGTTTTTCCCCCCTTCAAACCACACATTTTCAATTTCATTATTTTTTTCCCTAAAACCAAAATCCTTTTTATCTTTCTTAAATACACCATAAATTTGTCTATATTGTAACCAACCATATCTAAATGCCAAATCTTCCTCCATTTTCATTTCATACGTATTTCCCGTCTGCTTTAACATATTGAAAATGTTGGATGACTCTTCCCTTCCAGGAGCTTGAGAGGCTGGAGGTAGAGAGAGTGGAGATGATTCGACAACAGCTTTGCCAATACACACAGTTGCGACATGAGACAGACATGTTCAACCAAAGCGTGAGTCTGCTGGTCCTTCACTTTTCTTCCAAGAGGTTTCATGGGAATCTAAAAGCCTATATCATATGCAGTCCTCCAGACTCCACTGTCTGGTGAAGGTTAGGGCTGAGCAAATTCCTGCAGTTCATTCTGTTTAGGATTTGATCCGTGTCTGCTACTGGGGATTAGATTTGAAGATCTTATGTCATAATTTGTAAACTTTGAAGCAGTACCCAAGGAATGAAGTAGTTCACTCCTTGCCTCCCTCTGCCCCTCCCTGCCATTTTCCCCCTCCAAACTGCAGAAAGTGTGGGGACAATTTTCTGATCTCTGAGCTTAAAGAACAGCCTCTAGATGCCAGGATCACTTCGCTGAGATCATGCCAGACCTACTCAGAATCAATCCAGACACTGGGAGAGACATTTCTAATTACCAGATCAAGTCTCGGAATCCAGAGGAGTGAATTTCTTGGCTCTGAGACTTGATCAAGGGACTTAAAAATGCCTCTGTGTCTGAATAAATTTCTACGCTTGGAGAAGTGGACTTTTGAAGAGTGATCTCTAAGTGCCATAATTGAGTCTAAGAGTTGACTTGCTTGGACAACTCATTGGCTGTCCCTTGAAATGGGATTCAATTTCATGAGCAGTTTGAGCAAGCAGGAACCTTTTAAATTGTAAAATTCAACCCAACTGGGTTTTTCCACTGTCCCTAGCATATATACATCATAGATAGCTTTGGGATCAAAGGATTGGGGTGGTTTTCAGTGTAATTCCCTGTTTCAATTAATGGTTACCTACAAATTTCCCTCTTCAAATGTCACCCATTGGCAACACAAGGCTAGAAGAAAAGTACCATATTGGAAATGTACATTAAAGATTCTATGAAAGAAATGTACCTAAAGAGTTGGGAGAGGGAGAGAAGCAGATGGGGAGGTGGTTCAGTTTTACTAGATGACCTTGCAAGAGACGTTCTCCTACACTCTGAATATATGCTGTTGCTATTCTTATGTTTTGTAGACAGTAGAACCTGTGGATCAGTTGCTTCAGAAAGTGGATCCAGCCAAAGACAGGGAACTGTGGGTAAAAGAACACAAAACCGGTGATATCAGACCTGTGGATATGGAGATATAAACTGCTATTACTGGCCTTAAGTGGCAAGGCCTGTTGGCTCAGCCAAGTTCAAGGGAGTTCTGTAAAGCCCTCAGGAGGAGGAGGAGAGACATCCCGCTATTGGCTTCCTTATCTATTTATTATTGACATGTTTGATCAAGATTTCATTTCCTATTGTGCTATGCCTTAAACATCACACATTCCAGGGTTGAGAAGCCACTCTTTTGCTTCCTTTCAAACAGGCTCCTGGTAGCTGAGCATGTTCAGCTCTCATGATGAACTATGAAGCCTGTTGTGTGGTATAAAGAGTTTTTGCTATTTCATAATTGATTAATATGTGCTATTCCCCTTGCATGATGCTCCGTTTGTATGGTATTGTTAGGCACAGCAAGCCTCTGCCAAACAAAATGGACTGATGAAATTGAACATGGCTCTGAAAGCAGGGAGATCCTCCTGAACATTCCCACTTAATTAGACAAGAGGGAGAGGTTCTGGAACTCATGCCTGCCCTCCCCCCTACACTATGAAATGTTCATAATGCTTACCTACCTCACAGGGGTGTTGTGAGGATAACAGTAAAACCTGTTCAGTAATTTTCTTTTTTCGTTTTGTTTCATTTTTTTTCTTTTTTCTTTTTCTTTTTTCTTTTTTAAACAAAAAATGGTTCCCATAACTGCTAATGCTCTTGCCAAGGTTGGCTTTTTCAGTAAAGCAGGAAAAGAGGTAATGGGTCAGGAGATGATAACCCAAAGGAAGCTCCTTTAAATGGTCCTTCTTATACTCCCTCTCAGGAACTCACTGGCTTCAATCCTCAAGCTCCATGGTGTTATGACATTCTCATAACATTGTTGATATTTCTGGAGACTACCCCTGAGAAGCTATCTGAAAATTGCAGCCATTATCTCACCCTCTAGTAGAAAAGGAATAGGCTGAATAGATTTAAACCCACATTGGCTGGAACTCTGATGTTGTACAGCCGGTACTCATAAAAAAACAGTTTGAATGCCTCCCTTGAAAGAATTTTACCAAATTAAGGCGCCGGTCACACGGAGCATTTGCCGTGCTAAAGATACGGAAGATAGGTGGATTTTCCAGGCGCGATCACACAGCAACATCTGGGAAGCGTAGTGCTCCCGTGGCTATCCCATGGCTTCCCGCCAAAGATGCGGAGTAAAAAATTAGTACCTACGAGGTATTAGTTTCCGGAAACCGCTGGGCAAGGGCGGGCGTCTGATCGTGTTTCCGGTTGACTTTCGTGGCATCTGGCGGCCGCTGATGTTCCGTCGCGAACAAGGGGATTCCCCCCCCAAGTCTCTGCAGGATGCGCAAAAGCGCCCAACGGTGCATGCGCACAAACAGGAAGCGGTGTTTGCCACAGAAGCAGCGCGGCATGAGTGCCAGTGTGAATGCGCCGTGCTGCTTCTTTGCCGTGCTGCGGACTAGCCGTCTGATCTGCACCTAACGCCTAACTACGGGACCGCGAAAGGACGTCTGATCGGGCTGCCGCGCATTACTTTGTTCCGGAGCAAACAGCCACGCTTCCCCCCCCGCGCGCGCATGCATTTTCCGGCCCGTGTGACCAGGACCTAAATTTGTCAGTTCTGTATATAACTTTATCTTTACTTTCCACCAAATACCTTATAGTTTACAGATTGCAGAGGGCATGACTTTCTAGCCAGCATGTCTTACTTAAAAAATGTATTATCCAAGACTTTTGGCACTTTCACTCACGTTGAAACTGCATTAATTAGCATGTATGAAAGCGCCCTTTATTGTTAGAGCTGAGTGCTTTGTTTTGTTTTTTGTTTGGTTTTGCTGCTTCAGGAAGCCAGTAGTTCAGGGGCAACTCATAAATCCCCAAATAAAAATAAATACAGGTTGGATTTTTTTAACTGCTCCATTCTTGCATTCATGCCATAATACAGTTCAAATGGAACTTGGTCTTTAGGAGGTCCCAATATATTTTTGGCTTTTGATCATAATTTATTTATTATATTAAGCTTTTACACCACCCTCCATGCAAGCGGACTCAGGGTGGTGTACAACAGATTCCTACAAAAATGCATAAAAATCATAAATAGTCTAAAATACAATTCTAAAAATACACAATACCCACAGGGTACCATAATACAATTTTACTTTACTATAACAGTGGGGGGTGGGGGTAAAAGCATGGTAACAAAACCGGCTTTTCATTATGAAATGTGTCATAGCTCAGTTGATATTAAGCCCTTTCACAAGACATGAGATCCATTTGGTTCTCAGCAGGTGTGGACGGCAAAAATGTCACCCAGCATTAGTAATAATTGTGTGAATCCAGCCTAAAATGTGTTATAAACCAGGATGTTTTCTGAAGTTCCGCTATGACGGGATTATGATGGACCTTCATAGATTTGAGCTCCCAAATATTAAGCACTGATTTTCTTAGTCCATTCCTTTGATAATCTTGCCTTGATGTTTACATAAAGCAAATATTTACTGTGAGTTATCAGATTTCATTTCATTCTTTGTATTGCCAAATGTTCTGTTTGATCAGCTGTCATAGCCTTTTATTTTATACATTTTCTTCATTATTTTATACGTTTTCTAAATTATTTTTTGGGGGAGGAAACTCAGGTCTTCCATCATTGCCAACATTAGTCATAAACTTTCCCATTTCCATTTTTTAAAATTAAAATGGGATATGTATTTTAATTTTTTGAGCTTCTAAAAGTGGGCATAGAGGTTTGTTTGACTCCTTGATACTTTCACTGTTAGTTGTAGATAAAGCCCTCCAACAATCTACTCCAGTTAATTACATAGCTTGCTAGACCTCATTTGATTTTTTTGATCTGTCCATCGGTTCGTTTTTTGCTTTATTCTTCATCATTTTCAGTGTAACCTCAGTTTAATAATAGAAAACATATTTCATCTTTTCCCCAAGAAGCTGGCCATCAAGTTTGCAAAAAGAACATTTTATCCTGTTGGTATGTATGGGGAAATTGAGACTTGGACAAACACCAGCATTAAAACATTTCCAAGGCTGCCATTTAATTTCTTTTCCTGTTTTGAAACCAGAACCACATTGCCATCTTCTATGCATCCTTTCACCAACTTCCCCTTTTCTAGATTATTTTTTCAGTTGCTTCCCTTTGATCTCAAGGACCTCCCTGCCTTTTCTGATATTACTTAACAGTCTACTTCCTAGATGATATGAGTTTCAATCCCTAATTACTTTTCCTCCGTGTATTGACCAATGTAAGGAAAACTTTGTTGTTCACCATGATGGGCTATCTAATTAACATCTATTTTCCTAAAACAACACTAAAAATCATATACTTTAGAAATTCCTGTTATCATCTTGTGAGCTGCTGAGATTATTAACTTGTTCCTTGACTGGAGCTGTTAGGCATCAGAAGATTTGTCAGATCCTGCATAATGGTTGTTATATAACCTTAACTCTGCCCTTTCACACATACACAGATCTTAAATGAAATATATACATGTTGTTCCTGCTTTTAGAAAAGCATAATGCTGTGGCGAATGAGGCTGGGCTAACTTAAAGCCTAATGACCAACTATGCATTTGGAGCTGGAATGCAGGGAAGTTGTAATCATGTCTGATTTTGCTATCTAGACATTTTTGTTACAGTTCTCTTAAAAGTAATTATTATTTTTTCTAGGCAGTACATGAACAGACCTAAGCACAATATTTGTCTTCCATGCCAAACAGCCTTGCATAGCTGTCTGTTGCAATACCTAGCATTAAAAACAGCCCTTATTATTTGTCGCTGCATTGCCCTTCCTTGATTTTGTTCATAAGCATACCAGTGTTGTTTGCCCTCTGTTCCCTTTTCCTGAGAAGCAGCTTTACAACAGCAGCTAGATCTGCTCTTTCAGTGAGAACAATTTGATGTTCTTATAAATGCAAGGCCTTCCAAACATGGTCAGCTGTATTCCTGCT
>NW_015168050.1:587682-595214 GCF_001447785.1 Gekko japonicus
AGAGGGCGGGGTAAAGAAGGGGGCGGGGCTTCACCACGTGACCGCCCCGCCCCCTAGAGGTTCTCTTCCGGAGCTCCGTACCTGAGAGCTCCCCCCCGACTAGAGCCCTGCCCCAGACCATTCCATTTGTTTTCAGAGTATTCCCCACAAACTCCATTTCAACCCATTTTGAAGCAGCTCAAGGGCTCTGCAGGCTGCCTTTTCATGTTTTATTTTTTTTTCTCACAGCAGTGATGGAAGTCATAATAAAATTATGAATTCTTCCCAGTACATATCTGTTGCATCATGTACTTCTTCCTACCTGCAGCTAAGAATTCGCCAACTGTTCCAGTCTCTGTAATGTCCAATGGGAAGGGAAAGCAAATGTTCTGCTACTTTTTGTTAAAACAAAATAGTACAAGTTTGTTCTAGAGTTTGCTTGGCAATTCTGCTCAGGCAGCTTGTGCAGCTGCTTCCTGTTGGCATGCTGACCCTGCTCTCCGTTATTAGTTAGGCTGTGATCTGCAAACAACACAGAACGGCAAATGCTAAAGATGGCTGTGAGCATGGGGGGGGGGTGGCTTATATTTAAGCAGCACTTTCCTTTTTTAAAAGGAGGGCATGGCAGATAGGTACAAAGCCACACCTGGGAATACAAGAGTGATGAAACATCCAGTGGAATTAACAGGCAACCATTTTGATGGGGATGGAGGACCAAATTAAAGTACTCTTCAAATGACTTGAACAATAGCTGTACAACTATTCGGCTGATGATGTTTGAAAAGCCAGGAAGGTTAAAAAAAAAAGATCAGGTAGTCACATATAATTCATGGTTATCAGATAAGCATTGTTTTGTTTGCTTTCAGACTTTTTTTAGCACTTTGAAGGGAATGACAAAATAATAGATTTGCTCTAAATGCCCTGTTTTATATAAATTTTTATCTTTTTAAAAAAAGAAGTTCAGCAAGTATTTGAAATACTTAGACACACTGGCTAGGATATTACTGTACCATGGGAGAGTGTAGCTTAGGAAGCACGTGGAGAGAGATGGCAGATGTCCTTCATTTTGTATGCTTTACAGCCAGTATTTCCAAAAGGAGTGTTGCATTTAAGTGTAGAAAGGTACTTCTGCAATCATAAAAGGGAATTTAGTGGGTCCATAGTGGTGGGATAGCCTGAAACTATCATTTGAGAGACTTCCTTCCAAGTCAGAGAACCAATGTGGTATAGTGTCTAACTAGGATCCAGGAGCCACAGGTTTGTGATAGGGCTGCCAAGTGGGGGCGGGTGGCGGGTAAACCCCCGCTTCGGAGGCCCGATTTCCGCCGCCGCGGAATCAGGCCCCGGGGGGGGGGCTTCGCCCCGGCATGCACGTCACCTGGAAATGATGCAGGCACGCTGGGCACGCTGGGGGCGGGGCCACGGCCATACAAGGGAAAACCCCCAGCATGCCTGCGTCACTTCCAGATGACGCGCACACACCCGGCGCCGGCCGGGAGTCCCCCGCTTCCAGCGAAGAATCACTTGGCAACCCTAGTTTGTGACCTTGGGCCAATCGTTCTTCTGCAGCCTAAGATACCTCATAGGGTGGTGGTTGTGAGGAAGTGGGGAGAACAATGTAAGCAGTTTGGGGAGAAAAGTGAGGTATAAATCTATATAATAATTCTGTTTTGGTCATGGATTCTCCTGAACATTCCACACACTCCCAAATCAGTTGACTTCCTGATCTGTCACTCAGAAGCTTTCCTTATCCACTGGCTGTGTTGCTTCAGTCTCTCCTCCAGTATTCTAAACAGTTTGCTGTTCCTCTCCCCCCAATAGCCAGTTGGAACACAGAGGTCATTTGCATATGCAGCCGGATTGGCCTTTGCCTCTAACATTCTAAACAGTTTGTTGTTGCTGTTGGGAGTCATTGAATGTGTCCTGAGGTAAAATACATATCCCAATCTTCCCTTAAATGGTCACTGGAGTTCCCTGGAGTTGCCAATCTCCCTGTGGGGCCTGGAGATCTCCCAGAAATTACTGTGTTCCCCAGCCACAGCACATCATTTCCCCTACAAAAAATTTCCCAGCTATTACAATGGCTGCTTTGGGCAGTGGACTCTAAGGAATTATACCCTGCTGAAGTCCCTCTGCACCCCAAACCCTGACCTCCCCAGGCTCTACCCCTCAAATCTACAGGTCTGGCCCTCCCCTTAATATTGCCAGCTTCCAGGCAGCACCTGGAGATCTCCAAGATCAGTTCTCCTGGAGAAAATGGCTGCTTTGGGCAATGGACTCTGTGGAATTATACCCTACCGAGGTCCCTCCACACCCCAAACCCTGCCCTCCCCAGACTCTACCCCTCAACTCTACAGGTATTTCTCAATCCAGAGTTGGCAACCCTGTACCTGGCTATGGAACCGCTTTCCAGACCCTTGGAACCCAGAAGACATGGCATAGGAGGAGGTGGTTTTCTACCTTAGCTGCCACTGCATAACCCCAAATCAACATAAGTCAGGGGTGGAGGGAACCGTACTTGTTCCCATGAGGCTGTCCCCCCATACTACCCACTTGGGGCAACAGAATGACTTGAGACAGCCCTGCCTTATAGCTAAGCAGCAGGAAATAAACATGGCTTGCCTCCCTCTATTTTTCCCTTGCCTCTGCCGCCCCACCAGCCACAGTTGGGACATTTACCTGGAGCTTCCTTCTAGAGCTCATTGTATTTCTTCCCACAACGCACCTTACTCCTAGTACATATATATATATAAGAATAAATGAATAGGTCTTCATTATCAGAGTTGCCTAATACTGCTTACCTAAAAATATAAAATCAAGATTTGTTTAAAAAAGTAATTTAGATTATTTTTGTAATCTGTACAGAAATCAGTTTGACTGGATCTTCAGGGGAATGTTCTTGTGCTTTTCTTCTGATGGTTAGATAACAGGTATGTTTGGATGAACAGATGGACACTTACAAAGATGGGAATAGAGTCTTTTGTTCCAGGTAATTGGTTGAGAAGCTTCTGTACACAGACTGTATTTACCCTTACAGATATATAAAACCAATATAACAGTTCAGCTCTCATGATTTTCTCCAAAGAATCCTTGGAATTGTAGTTTGCTGATGATGCTGAGAGTTCATTTAGAAATCCCTAGCCCTTCTCTCAAATCTAGTTCCATGGATGTGTGGGGGAGAGATGGACTCTTCTAAATCTGTAGTGTTGAAATAGTTTTCAGTTAAGGGAATCAGTCGTTGTGTACATAATGTGGATAAGCATGTGTGAATGGTGTAAATAAGTAAATTTCATCTGGTACACCTTGAACTCTCTCCAGTGTTCATTGGTTGTTGGAACTGTTAGAGCTAGATGGTGATTGATCCAAAGAAGAAAGCTGTATGATTCAGCTATGGCAGGAAAGTTCTCAGAGAGAAGAGCATGGCTGATGGGGCTGCATGAATTGTTCTGGAAGTGTTGTGAGAAAGCTCAAAAGTGGAGATGACCCTCAAATCCATTCAGCTAACTAGGACTAATCACAAAGATGCATCAGAATGGGTTTTTGAAGCTCAGGAGTAGTATATTTGGTATAAATGATATAAATGGTTCACAGCACTTTGACTAGCATCTGAACTCCCAGCTAGCATTGCGTAACTTTATGCTGTACCAGGAGGTAGCACCACCTGCATCAGTTTTGCTGATCTTGTGAAACAGAACACTTTCTCTGTAATCCTACTTTGATTTTCATCTTAGCAAATCTACAGACCTGCTTTCTGGTAGTTATGAAGTGTTTGAAATGTGTGTGGGGGGGGTTGGAAGTCTACAGCCCACTCTTCATTGGACAGTGTGAAATAGCTGTTCATTCCCAGACTATCTAATCCACCCCACCCCCACATGACTCAAGAGATTGGCATTCCAATATACATAGCCTGTATTTGTTTGTAGACAATGAAGCTTTATGTCTGACTTCTGTGCAATGTCCATTAATACTTCATTCATATATGCTTCAGAGTATTTCATCAAGGCTTGAGTCAGTGTTTTTGTCAGAGCAAAGTTTGAGTCCAGTGGCACCCTTAAGACCAACAAAGTTTTATTCAAAGTATAAGCTTTCATGTGCATGCACACACTTCTTCAGATTTCCAGTGTGAGTACTAGTTGGATGAGTGTAGAAATGTTCACAAATCTGAGATAATTTGTCTTGCTGTTTTTCTTTTTGCAAAGTCCATTTATATAAAAACAAAATGTACCCCATTTTAGTGTAAACTTGTCCTGAGTTTCTGCTGTACTTTCTAGTGTTCAGAATTGCATGATGGTTCCCTTCGCTAATGCACCCCATGTTCATCTTTCTTTCTTCCCTTAAGAATACTGGGGGAATACAATAATTAAAGAGTGCAATCCAGAGCATGAGTTGCAGTTTTGCCAATGGTTTCAGTGAGAAGCAAGGGACAACCATGCTTTGTAACCCTAGACAATGTCAAATGTTGTGGAAGACCTAGCTAAATAGTCTTATTTTTAAATTTTTATAATATGAGACATTTTATAAGGATCTTTGAGGGGAAATGTTTCAAAGGTAGAGAGAATCAGAAAGTTATATGAGTTTAGTTGGGGGGGATTCCTAGCATTTATTAAAATTGAGATTTTCTCCAACATATATTCAGTTGAAATATTTTTGAGAGAGAGAAAAACTACTAGGGATATAAAGCAATAAAAAAAGTTTTTAAATTCACTAAGTATTCTTGGCTATTGGTTAGGGAAAGTCTGTTTTCCAGTACTGCTGTCCTTTTCACAAGCAGATAGGGAAACAAGATGGCTATTTTTTTCCTCCGATAGGACTATGGCACAGCCTGGTTGCATTCTGCTTACATTGTGATTCAAGTGGCAGTTTGAGCATTTATATGTTGATGCCAAAACAATCTCATAGAGAACAAATCCTCCCTATATTATTAAGTTTTGACATTCTGAGTTCAGAAGCCACTGTGTGGATTTTTAATCCAGGATTTGTTAAATTCACAGAACTAGCAGGATATCAGGAAGTCCCTCACTTACCTGGTAGTCTGCAGCGAGCTTACATCTTTATCCTCTTCCATGAGACTATCACTGAAGGAGCCGTTATAATTAACCAGTCAAATTTCAAGTTTGGCTATCTTCAGTCCAATGGTAGAGTTCTCTGATGACAGAAATAAAACTAATTCTGACGTCTTTGTCTCCCAAGGGAGACTTTCAGAGGATAGTAGTGTATATTTGGATAGCTGTCATTTATGGAAAGTGGCATTAGTTGTTTTACTTTACTGGTATTCTGTTGACCCTGTTAACATTTTAGATCCTGCTAGCAGAGAAACTCAAGAGACCTCCAGTGTTCGGGCCTCTAGTTCTGGTTCTTTCATCATGCCTGAGTAGTAGCAATAATGTTTGTCACGGAATGAGCATGTGGCTGTGACTTTTGCTGTCTGATGCATAATGAGGTGAGTTTAAGTCCTGTTGCAGTCAGCTTGAACTTGCATCCTATGCATGTTTTTCTCCAAAGCCCCACTAAGTTCACTGGGACTCATCTCCAAATTAGTACGTATAGGATTGTAGCCTTAAACATGCTATGCTGCACTCTGATCTGGCAAATGGAAGCCTCTGTCCCTTTTCAAAATGGGACTACACTCAAATTTTGTTTTGTTATCTGTACCTTATTTTATCCATCTCACCTGAATAATGCAATCCACTACATGCATCTCATGACACAGTAAGTTTCGGAGAACACTCCCTTTTATCTAAATTTATTTTCAAACATTTTAGATCTCATGGATTATATGGATAAATGAATTTAGACTGCATTTGTTTTCCCCATCTAAAAGCAATTGAAAGTTGCATGATAAAGTTCTGAAGATGTAATGGTACATTTGGAAAGCTGATGTCGCTAGACACTGACTGTCCGCCAAATCAGATTCTCCTCCCCCTTTTTAAAAAATTACATTGCCTACCTGGTCTTTTTATTCTGTAACTTTTACTAAACAGTTTCTAAATTTTTACAATAAAATGCGTCTTCTGCCAACAGTAATGGCTTTTAACTTTGTAATACTTTGCTGCAGATTTTTGGCTGACTAGACCTTTAAAAACTTAATTATACTGTTAAGCTCTGTGTATGAATAACAGCAGTGAGCCCTTTATCATTGTGAAAACGGTTGATATGGCTTTTTTGTCCCATGCAATTGTATGACTAAAACACTGCAGCTGAAGAGGTAAATGCTTATTAAGATTTAAGGGCAATGTTGTCACTTCAGGTATGTTTCCTAACTGCTAATGTCAATGGAGTTACACAGATTTACCCCAGTTAAGAATCTAGCTCTTAAATGTTGAAGGTATTTGCTATAGAATTTTTCTGTCCTATGTACAAACATTTCCATGAACTTTGTATTTTCAGCAAATTGTATTATGCACTTGAAAAGCTTTGTGTCATCTCATGTAAAATAAATTGTACAGTCCATTACATTGCGTTTTGCCGGACTTGTGTTTTTACTGACAAGCAAGAGGATTTCTGTTACCATTCCACTCTGCCCAAAGGGTCTGCCAATGCATAGAAAAGGTTGCTATATTCCTGAAGGAAGGAAGCAATTATTTTAAATTCAACAGGGGCCTCAAACTAAGAGTTCTAGCAATAGCACCCAGATACTTCATTCTGTGCTGTGGAGAGTGTTGTTGGCTTACTTTTTATTGAGCACTGTCATGCTGGGGTGAGAGTGTGTGTGTGCTTGTGTTTGTGTGTGCGTGTGTGAGAGAGAGAGAACTCACAGCTCTTCTCTCTCTTCACACTGGGCATATAGGGTAGCACCACCACTCATGTGCTGTTGTTTCCCTTGTTTACCAGCAGCTTGGGGTCCTGGTAGGATCTCTCTGTGTGTGAGTGAGATGTGTGCTGTTTCTAGCTCCCACCTCACTTTCTTGTGTTCACATAGCCTAGCCAGGAGGTTCTCACCTGTGGGTGGAAGAAGCAGTCACCTATAGAAATCTAAAATATCCAGAAATTTTTGAAGCCCCATGAGTGCATGTCTCATCCCTTTATGGCCCAACACAGATTATCCGAATAGCCATCCAGCTTGCTTTTCCTTGGCAGTTCAGCAAATGGTTATTTCCAGGCAGAACAAAGTTTGAGTCCCACTAACTTCACTGGGACTCATTCCCAAATTTGTACATATAAAATCGCAGCCTTAAGTATGCTGTGCTGCACTCTAAGCTTAGGAGAACACTCCCTTTGATCTAAATTTATTTCCAAACGTTTTAGATCTCTCCCTTTCTCATCTGTTCCTGAAGTTCCTTTGTAATAAAACAGCTACTTTGAGGTAACCCATTGACTGTCCTGGAAGGCTGAAGTGTTCTCCTACACATTTCACAGTGTTGTGATTCTTGATGCCAGATGTGTGTCCATTTAACCTTTGACCTGTTGATTTATGTAGAGAACTGAAGGGCATTGTTGGCATTTAATGGCATATACAGTGTTAGATACTACAAGAGGGGGACCCGCGATACTCGCGGGGGGGGGGGGGGAGGGCTCCCTCTCCTCCATCCCCCCCATCTCCCCGAGGGAGCTGC
>NW_015168050.1:595567-617831 GCF_001447785.1 Gekko japonicus
GCGAGGCCGGCCGCCCGCCCCGAGAAGGAGGCGGAGGAGGAGGCGGCGGCGGCGAGGCCGGTCCTTGCCCGCCCTGCCTCCCTGCCTGCCGGCTCGCTCGGTCTGAGGAGGCGGCGGCGGAGGTGAGGCCAGCTACAGAGCGTCTCCCGCGCACGCGCAGGAGACGCTCTTGTACTTTCGGGGGGATTTAAACATCCCCCCGAGATTTTTTTCAACGTTTTATATTTTTGTGCACACGTGGGGACTGGCCCACGTGTGCACAAACCTCCCCCGGCCCCCCAGCTGCCCCCTCCGTGCTGATTTAAGTATCCGCACGGAGGGGGCAAGTTGGCTATTAGATATATAGATGGGGCCATGTGGGTGCCCATGGCTGTACCACTGATCTGAAGGAACAAGTCGTTACCAAATCTGAAGTGGTTGTGGGTGAGAACAAAATGGCACATTTTGGTGGCAAAGTCACCTGTGGTGTCTGAAATCATATTCTTTATAGCTTGTAATCCATCTTTGTGTGGGATGTTGGTATACAGAAGTTCCACATCCATGGTTGCTAAAATAGTATTCTCTGGAAGGTTATTCAAAGTTTGTATTTTTCTCAGAAAGTCTGTGGAGTTGAGAACAGAACTAGGAACACTGATGGCATAGGGTCCTAGAACAGAGTCCATATATCCAGATACCCCCACAGTGATAGTGCCTATGCCTGAGACAGTGGGGCATCCTGGGTTCCCAGGTTTGTGTATTTGGAGTAGAAGATAAAAGGTATCTGGTTGAGGCTCCTGTGGTGTATCTGAAAGGATTTGTTTCTGAATGTGCAGGGGTAATTCCTTTATAATTTTGTTTAGTTCTTTTTTGTATTTCTGTGTGGAGTCTGAGTCCAGCTGTTTGTAAAAAGCAATATTTGAGAGTTGTCTTTGAGCCTCCTGGATGTACTGTGATTTATTCGTGATGACAGCGGATCTACCTTTGTCTGCCTCTTTAATTATAATATCTGGATTGTCCCACAGACTGTCTATGGCCTTCCTTTCAGCATGGTTGAGATTCTCCTGTTCATGATGTTGTTTGTTGATCACATCAGTTTGGTGGTTGTTGTTGTTCAGTTGCACAGTCGGGTCCAACTCTTCGTGACCCCATGGACCACATCATGCCAGGCCCTCCTGTCTTTTGCCATCCTCCGGAGTATGTTCAATCTCATGTTTGTTGCATCAATAACACTGTCTAACCATATCATCCTTTGCCGTCCCCTTCTTCTTTTACCTTCAATCTTTCCCAGCATCAGTATGGACCCTGCAGCATGTATGTATCTATGTAGAGATCCAGTGTGGCATTGCAACTATCAGGAGGGGTCCGCGTGGAGTCTCTTTTTTTGTAGTGTTGTTTGATGGTATGTGGTAGTAACTATCTTGTTTATTGGTGGGTTGGAGGGATAGTAGCTGTTCTCCAGTAGATTGTGCGATGTATGTTGTGAAGATGCTGCCTGTTCTTTCTTCTTCTATCCTTGTGTATGTTGAAAGTACTCCTTCAGGCGTAGACAGTGGGAAAAGGCTTCCAGGTCCCTGCAGGCAGGAAACCCATCTCTTCTCAGCCAGTAATTCAAGCAGTTAATAGCCCCTTTTCCAGGAGAGAATGTTATTTCCTTGAGACTGGAGTCTCCTGGGTGTAATTTAAGGCATCTTGCACGCCTCTGTCAAAACAAGCAGGACCACCACAGATGGCCAATAATGACCCAATCTGCATCTAGCATTTGCTCCGATGTTTTACCAAACCCATGTTGGAACAGAAATTCCCCTCTGCATTGCATGCCACTTCCACTTTGATTTTTGTCAGATATTATGGCAGTGTCCAGACTGCATGCTGTCTTCACTTCATTTGTCTCTTGTTTTTATGGAACTGTCTGCATAGATTTATGGTCATTTTATGGCCATTCAGGGGTGACTCTGCAGTCAGCAATAGGCCTGGGGTATTTGAATATGGTTTTGAGCCACATCTTTTTCTGTTCCAGTGTGGGTTTGATAAAACAACGGCGCAAATGATAGATGCAAATTGGGCCAAAAATATTGCAGCTACCAAGTCAGCAGGAACCAGAACAAATTAGTGTAGTGTTGCTGTTAGACCATAATGCAAGGAAAGGGGAGGAAGAAAACTGTGTTCAAATTTTCCCCACTCAGCTATGAAGCATCTTCAGTCACTTTGGGGCAATTGCTCCGCAAACCTTCGGTACAAACCAGGTCTGTCCATTCTCCGCTTCTAATAATAATGAATGTCTAGTAAATGCTCCTCTCCTCCCTTCATCCAACAAGAGAACAAAGCTTGTTAAGCACTTATCATTTATAAAAATGAGAAGGATGTTCTATATCAAAACTGCAGATTCCCATGGAATTAGCCAGTTCTTTTTATGTTTATAATTATTTTAGTTTTCCTTTGCTTGTCATTGAAGGTATTCACTTCTAACTTGCAGTTTGGCTATTTGTGTCTTGCTGTCCAGCTCTGCAAATCAAATACTCCATCTTCTGAAGATTCAGTATACATTGGGCCTTCTCTGTTTACAGGCTCATGTCTTGCTTTTGGCCTTTGAGATACATTAAGACTCTGATTTTAAAGAGCTTGTTTGTGGAAGAAAGCCCAGTCTCCCTTTTCTGCTATAATTTGTTTACTTGTTTTTCTTTGGTGACCTCTCATATGCACATAGTCTTGTGGCAATGTTATACTTGGAATGCTGGAACAATCCCCAAGACCATCTGTTCCAACCTGTGCCATTGAAGGTATATTCCTTCACGCACAGCACCCATTTCACTAAGGATATTGAAGACCACAGTGATGGCTATATAGTTTAGCCACACATTCTAGTGGATGTGACAAAGGGAGCTTTGACTCTCAAAAACTTATATCTCAAAGATCTTGTTGCTCTCTACGATGCAACTGGGTTTGAACGTCACTCTTCTACTCCATACTAACTTGGCTTACGTTTATTTGTTTAGTTACATAATTTGTACTCTACCTTTCTCTTCAGTGGGGACCCAGTGTGTCTTAACATCATTGTCCTCTCCTCCGTTTTATCCCCACAACAGCCCTGAGACGTTGATTAGGCTGAGAATGTGTGACTAGCCCAAGGTCATGCAGCAAGCGCCTGTGGCTCACTGGGGATTCATACCTTGGTCTCCAAGGTCCGAGTCTAACCATTACACCATAGTGGCAACACAAATGTTTAAGTACATATGCATGGACATACTTTGTCTCCAAGATGACAGATATGAAAAACAGGTATCTTGCAAGCAGATATGTTCTGCTATATACAAATTGGGGAAAGGAAAAATGATATGTGGTTTTGCTTGGGATTTTTTTCTCAATACCAAATACAGGCATGAATTTGATGCTGGGCATGAATTCAAAATTAGACTGTTCAGCCGCACACTTTAAAAAAAAATGCTTTGTTCAGTAAACTTTCCCCCCCAGCAGTTTTTGGTTCAGGTTCCTTGGACAAAGGGGAAAAACCTACAAAGTTCAGGGAAGAAATTTCTTCTTTGACTCCCAAAGAGCGCTACTTAAACCACCCCAATAAAAATAATACAATTCATCTCATACTTGTCCAGTATATATCCTTGGCCTGTATCCAAATAGCTGTGTGACTAGTTATGCATAGCTAGAGAAACTCGGTATTTAAATTCTCGACTGGTATCTCCTCTGCTGTGTAGCTAGTAAAAACTTCCCACTAGGCATGTTTAAACTCTTGTGTGTGCATTAAGTAGCTTTGTAGGTCCTGACCTATATATTTACTTCACCCCATTCTGATTGTTCAGGGCAAGCAGTAATTGGAGGTATGACCTAATTCACTAAAACATATAAAAATTATATTCTGAAATCCTATCTCTTGGCTGAGTCCTGGCTGCTGCCACAAAGAGAATGATGTCTTCCAGCAAGGCTTGGACTTCCATACATTTCCAGGAAAAAAATTAATCCCACAGCTGTGCACAATGTCAGTTTTTTGGTAAGTGGGCAGCTCTCAATCTTTCATGCTTCAGGCCCATCAGACTTTGATTCCCAAGTGATGAACCCCGGGGCTGCCATATCCACCAGCATCCTTTACCAGCAGGATGCAGGAAAAAAACACTGTGGTTTGTGGAGGAGGGGAGTTCTGTCTCATCCTAGCCATTCTCTCCCGTGTGCCACACTTCTCTTCTGACTGCAGGGTAGAGGTCTGGCCTGTCAATCTTGGCCACCCTGCTTTTCTGACTTATAAAGGATTTCCTGTAGGTGGGGCAGCCCTGGGGTCATTTAAAGCCTCACAGAAGGGGGTGTGGTCATGCTGGATATGAGCAATAGAGGTGGTTGGATTCCTGGCCCATGCCTTCCCTTCCTGTGACCTCCCTCCCCTGCTATATTCGAGGGCCTCTTTTCTGGCCCAAGCTGGCCTAAAAGAGGTGGGGATGCTTTTGGCCTCATCCATACCCTGCGTGGAGGGTATGGCCAGCACAGGGAACATCCCAGCCAAGCCTCTCTGTTCTGTGGCCCACCCTGCCCTTCCTCACCTGTTCTCAGTTGGGGCTTCCATTTGGTGCTTGCTATAGTTGATTCAGTCATCATCAAACCCTGTACTGCCTGCCCAGGAGTCTCCACTGGCCCAGGTAAGTTCAAGGGTGAGGCTCTCAACACCAGACAGGACACGTGATCATACTTCAGAAACCATTATGCTGACCATTCCTGTCCCAGTTACAAGCACATGCAAATGGTGCCTTTGAAGTAAGCTCCAAATTATTCCTACACCTTTGTGTGACTCAGTGAGAAGAAAAGTATCCAGTTACATTGGAACCAGTGAGAGCAGAGCAAACAACTAATAGCAACTGAATACTGGGAAGTAGGGAGAGTGAGTTAATACTTGTCAGGATTGTGACAGTTGGGTTCTGTCCAGTGTTCCCTCTAAGCTGAGTTAGCGTGAGCTAGCTCACAGTTTTTTAGCCTCCGGCTCACACATTTTTGTCTTCGCTCAGGCAGGAGGGCTCCAGAGCAAAGTAATTTATCCAGCAGCCAAGTTGTGCGCTCACAACTTCAATGCCAATAGCTCACAAAGTAGAATTTTGGCTTACAAGACGCCACGGCTTAGAGGGAGCGTTGGTTCTGTCCACTGAAGGATGGTAGTTGGTAGTGAAAGAAAAAAGTTTGGTTAAAGGGCTAGCATAACAGGAGAGTGAGAGGATAGTTCTAGATCTGAATTTCTGAATTATGGTGTTACTAGGAGTAAGGCCCGTTGTGGGAAGAAATACAACGAGCTCTAGAAAGAGGCCCCAGGTGAGTGTCCTGGCTGTGGCTGGTGGGACAGCGGAGGGAAGGGGAAAATAGAGGAAGGTGAGCCATGTTTATTTCCTTCTGTTTAGCTATAAGGCAGGGCTGTCTCAAGTCATTTTGCTGCCCCAAGTGGGTAGTATGGGAGGAGAGCTGCATGGTAACAGATATGGTTCCCTCCACCCCTGATTTACATTGATTTGGGGCTATGCAGTGGCAGCTAAGGTGGAAACGCACCTCCTCCTATGCCATGTTTTCTGGGTTCCAAGGGTCTGGAAAGCAGTTCCATAGCCAGTTACAGGGTTGCCAACTCTGGGTTGGGAAATACCTGTAATATTTGAGGAATAGAGCCCAGGGAGGGCAGGGTTTGGGGTGGGGAGGGACCTCAGCAGGGTATAATGCCATAGAATCTACGGCCCAAAGCAGCCATTGTGTCCCGGAGAACTGATCTTGGTAATCAGGAGAACAGTTGTAATAGCTGGGAAATTTTCGGTAGGGGAAATAATGTGCTGTGGCTGGGGAACAGTGATTTCTGGGAGATCTCCAGGCCCCACAGGGAGATTGGCAACCCCAGTAAATGTTTAAGGGAAAATTGGGAGATGTATTTTACCTCAGGACACATTCAATGACTCCCAAAGGCAACAGCAAACTATTTAGAAAGTTGGAGGCAAGGGCCAATCCGGCTGCATATGCAAACGACCTCTGTGTCCCAACTGACTAGGGGGGGGATGACATGTTGAATGGAGCAAGGCCCAATCAGCCTGCATATGCAAATGACCTTGAAAGGCTGGTCCAACCAGGTAGAAGATGAGTCGTTGGGAACATGGCTAGCCTTGCGAAGCAACCATCTTCTGAGGAAAGTTTTGGTGGGCACCACTTCTGTGGGCGGGACTCAGGCAATTCAACCAGTTGATAGGGACAGCTTCTGAGTGACACATCATGGAGCCAACTGATTTAGGGGCATGTGGAATGTTCAGAAAGTGCCACCCCACTACTCAATTATATATAAGGAAAGATGATTTAAGTGTAATGTTTTTAAAAGTATAACATAGTTTTTAAAAAACTGCCTGAAATATTTTCCCTCCACTCTTTGGAAGGTACTGTTTAAAATCTGCCATAACTGTTCTTGTTATTCAGTGGTTACATTTACCTCAGTTTTTGTCATTTTAAATAAAACTTTATTCTTGTTTAGGTTTTAAAAAGAAAAATATCTTTTTCCCATCAGTTTCAGGTGGGTAGCCATTTTATTTTGAAGCAAAAGAAAAAAATTGAGTCCAGTAGCACCTTAAAGATAAACACAGTTTTCCAGGGTCTAAGCTTTTGAGAGTCAAAGACCCCTGTTAATTTACCTCCATACCTCATTGGCCACAGGTTTCAGTGGCTTTTATATCTAGACAGATTTGATCTGAACTTTAATTCCCACTGGGATTTCTTAGTGCAGTGAGGAAGCATGAAAGTGATGGAAAATTCTTAGGATGCTGTGTAGATAGGAAACCAATGCTTTTTGGTTGTGAAAGGTTAACTGCTCTCAAGAAATGGATTGAAAGATTAGAGAAGATGCAAGAATAACAGGCCTTAAAATAAAAAAGAGAACAGTATAAACTCCTGGCGTTTGCAGACGATCTTGTGTTTATTTTAGAAGATCCCAAAACCTCGATAGGGCATCTATTGAATACGATACAACTATATGGAGAAATGGCAGGTCTCAAAATAAATTTTGGAAAGACAAAAATACTAACAAAAAATTGTAATAAAATGGACATAAATAAATTACAGCAGATAACAAATATCGAAGTCGTAAAAAAGGTAAAATACTTAAGTATTACAATTACAAATAATAATACAAATCTTTACGACAATAACTATAAGGTACTATTAGAGGAAATCAGAAAGGATTTAGAAAGGTGGCATGATCTACACATCTCATTAATGGGGAGAGTAGCCACCATAAAAATGAATATCTTGCCGAGGTTCTTATTTCTGGCACAATGTATACCTATTTTAAAAAATGAATTTTTTTTTGAAAAACTAGATCGCGTAGTAAGAAGGTTTATATGGCAAGCTAAAAGAGCTCGAGTAAAGTGGAAATTTCTACGTGATAAAAAAGAAAGAGGTGGACTTGGCATTCCAGATTGGAATATTTATTATCAAGCTATGGGATGGATCCAAGAATGGATACTCTTAGAAGATGAAAAATTATTAAAATTAGAAGGACATGACCTATATATGGGCTTACCTATGGTACGATAAAGAGAAAATACATACAAATTTCCATAATCATATCATAAGAGGAGCACTGATTAAGATCTGGAAGAAAATAAAAGAAAAATTATACAAAGACATACCGATGTGGGTATCGCCATTAGAAGCCTTTATAATGCCAGCATTACTAACAAATGAAAAAAAGCAACGTATGAAATACTGTTAACTGAAGAGAAGAACCTGAAAACATTTGAGACATTACAAGAAATGAATATTAAACTCACAAGCTGGGAAAGAATACAACTGCAGCCAAGATTTGTTAAAGATAAAAAAACAAACTTCGTAAAATCAAAGTCGGAATTAGACAAGATCAGGCTGTCATCGGCGGACAAGCAAATTCAAAAATTATACAACCTTCTACTGAAGGAAAACATGATAGAGACGGCGATTAAACCTTGTATGAGAGTATGGGAACAAAATATAGGTCACACATTAAAAACCGAGGAGTGGGAAAAAGTGTGGAAATCGATGAAAATAGTAAGAGCTACGTTATACAAAGAAAACATACTAAAAATGTTTTACAGGTGGCATTGGACACCAGATAAACTAGCCAAATGTTATAAGAATGTCTCAGATACATGCTGGAGATGCAAAAATAACATAGGAACCTTTTACCATATCTGGTGGAGGTGTGAAAAAATAATCAAGTTTTGGAAAAAGGTCAAAGAACTGATAAAAGAGATTACAAAAATAGAACTCCAACTTATTCCAGAAAGTTATCTGCTTAACATGATTCCAGATAGAATAAATAGAGAAGACATGTATCATCTCGCAGTAAGCAGAATCCTCATAGCTAAAAAGTGGAAATCGGATGTAATACCAAGAAGAGAAGAATTAATGGAAAAAATCCTAGAAATAGCAGAAATGGACAGATTAAATCTGATGTTAGCAGGGAGAGATGATAACGTTTTTAGGAAAAGGAGAGAGAGTCCAGGGAATGCACACGTGACCTTCTGCATGCCATACTCACCAAGCTGAATGACATTGCAAAGGCCATCACACGTCCAAGGGAACAGGTAGTCTACCCACCAGTACCTGAAACAAATATATCATTTTAGGTATTATAAACATTTTAACTGTCCTTATCTTCCCCAGTATACTCAAATATTTTTTATTCCATTGGTTTACTTTTTGGTATCTTTCTCCATGCTATTTTATAATTTATCCCCAACAAGTTTTTAATATTTTTTGTTATCATTACACCCAAGTATTTCAACCTCTTAGTTCCTAATTTCATATCTGTTATTTTTGCTACTTCTTTTTGTTCTTTTAAGTCTATCCTACTAAACATTATTTCTGATTTTTTTAAATATTTACCCCTAAACCTGAATATGTTTTAAAGTCCTGTAATATTATCATAAGTTCCTCCAAAGCTTCCAGGGGATTCTCTAACACTAATAATATATCATCTGCAAATAAGTTTAGTTTAATTTCCTCCTTCCCTATCCTATATCCATGTATCCTAATGCTATATCTAATTCTGTCTGCCAATGGCTCCATAGCTATAATAAAAAGCATTGGGGATAAGGGACATCCCTGTTTAACTCCTCTTTGAATCAATATTTTGCCAGTATGTCCACCATTAATTTTAATCATGGCTTTCCCTTCTCTATATATTTATTTTAGTGCATTTAAAAAAGCTCCTTCAAAACCAAGTCTTTTTAGCACTTGAAATAAAAACGCATGATTTCGTGTATCAAAAGCCTTATAAACGTCTAATTTCTAAAGGGCTATCCTTCTCTTATTATTATTACCATGGTACAAAGCATTAATCACAGTTCTTATGGGATGACCAATAGATCTGCCAAGTTTATAGGTCTATATGAACTAGGATCCATTGGATGTCTCTGTTGTTTTAAAATTGTCATAATTTCCATCTTCCTCCAAGTATCTGGGGCTTTCCCTCCCCTCAATATCTTATTAAACCATTTCTGCATTTCTGGAACTATTAAGTCTCACACCATTTTATAGAATTCTGCAATGAACCCATCCAGACCTGGTGACTTCCCATTTTTTAAATTCTTAATAACATTCAAAATTTCTAGTTGTGTAATGTCTTCATTTAATAGTAACAAATCCTCTTTCTTAGTTTTATTATCTATGACTTCATCAAATTGCTTACTTTCTCCCACTGTAAATAAGTTTTGATAAAATTTTGTAAACCCTTTATCTGATTCTCCTTATAAACCTTATTTCCTGTTTCATTTTTCACGCAAATTATTTTTTGCCTTTCTCTCCTTCTCTTCAAGTAATTTGCTAGCCTCTTCATTGTATTATTACATTACAGTATTATATTACTATTTTGATATTCATTTTTCACTAATAACTCCTTTTTCCACATAGCAAATAAATCCAATTCCTGCAGTTCCTTTTACAGACTATTCAATTTATCCTCAGTTTGCTTTTCATATTTTTTTTGCAAGCTTCTCTGTAATTCTAATATTTCCTTTAGTTTTTGTTCTCTTTTAATCCCCATTTTCTTCCTAAAATATATATTTTAGTTATACATATTCCTCTCATGACCGTCTTTGCTGCATCCCAAATTATATGTTCCTCTGCTGATTGTTTTCCTTAAAATAATATTCCACCCCTCTTAATAGATCTTCTCTATCCTTCTGCTGTAAAAATATTTTGGGGTCAATTCTCCACCTTTTAATCTTCTGCTCCTCCTCTAACCTTATCTCTATAATAATTGGTGCATGGTCAGAGATCCATATCGCCCGTTTCCACCCTGGTAACTTCTATATCATTAGTTTCTTTTAATAAGATGTGGTCAATATAAGAGAACTTGTTATGCCTTTTTGAAAAGAATATAGGTTTTTTCTCTTCTTGCAATAGGTTATATACCTCTTTAAGTTTCCATTTATTTAATTTAACTTCTTATTATTCAAAATATCACTATTAAAATCCCCTGCTATTAGTATTTCACCTTCATAAAATGATTGTAATCTTTGGAAAAATTGGTTTAAAAATATAGTCTGCCCTTTATTGGGTGCATAAATATTTGCTACTATATATTTTTTACCATTCATACCAAATTTCACAAAAATATATCTACCCTCTCTTTCCTTACTTTGCTCCAAAATATTTATATTCAACCTAGAGTGTAATAGAGTAGCCACTCCCCTTGCTTTTTTTTGTTCCCTGTGACTCAAATTGCATTTTCCATCTTGGTGAGTTTAACAATGGCCTTAAATCCTTTCTACTTTTATGTGTTTTTTGAATACACAGTATATCTATATGAAGGTCTCTTAACATTTTATTCTGTATCTTTTAACGTCTGAGGCCATGTTATTTACATTTGGGGAGAGTAATTTAATCATCCTCCCCATTCTGCTTTTAAAACAATTCTCCACTATGTGCTTTTCGGTCTTTGCTTTTTCCCCTCCTTATTCCCTGGTTGCTCCCTCCCCCATAGCCGGAAGAGCAACTCCTTCTCTAGGAGCTGGATGGGGATTCTAAATTTCCCCCCTTTTTGTTCTTCATAATGCAGTCCTGCCTACACATATTCAGCTCTCCCCCTCCATCTCTCAGTACATTTATTTTAACCATTATCAGAATATCCTGCTTCGAAAAGAAAAGTTTCTCTTTATATCCCATTTCTTTTTACTTTTACATTCACATAAAAGTCCAAAGTCTCCCATCTTCACTCAGTGGTCTTCAGAATCACCCTTCTTCCTCTTCTCCTTCCTTTTGATCTTCTTTATCTTTATCTTCTCTCTCTGATTCAAACCCTTGTGGAGTATGTTTCATATTAAGTCTCTCTAATAATTTTGCTGCTTCCTTAGGGTTTTTCACCTTCATAAATTTCCCATTCTTGAAAATCAAAATAGTTGCTGGAAATCTCCAAGAAAACAAAATGCCATTATCATAGAGCTCCCGAGCATAAGGTCTCATCTGTTTTCTGTCTTGTAATGTTTCTGGCGATAAGTCAGGGTGAGGTATTACCCTCTGCCCTTGAGGTTGTAAGTTCTTAATCTTCCTGAGAGCTTTCCATACTTTATCTTGTAACTTTTCACTTGAAAAGGCAATTACAACGTCTCTGGGAATGCCCCCTGGTTTCGGCTTCAGTTTCAAGCTTCTGTGCGCACGTTATAAATAATCTTCTGTATCTTTTATTTCAAGCTTCTGAAACCACTCAATTAAAGTATTAACCAGGTCTCTGGTAGTAATCTTTTCCATTACCCCTGAAAGTCTCAAGTTTTTACAGTGCTGCCGATCTGATAATGAGACTAGCCTTCTTTTTAATTCTTGTAAACTAAGCTTGGTCCTGTCACCTACTTCGGCCTTTGGGAGAAAACACATTGGGGCCAGTCCTGATAGGGTTGCCAACTCCAGATGGGAAATTCCTGGAGATTTGAGGGATGGAGCCTGAAGAGGGTGAGGTTTGAGGAGGGGTGGGACCTCAGACAGGTACACTGCCATAGACTCCACCCTCCAAACCAGTCAGTCCCACATAGGGAACCATTGTTGCCAATCTCCAGGTGAGGGCTGGAGAGCACTCAGAATTACAACTGCTCTGCAGAAGGGAGGGCAGAAGTCAGCTGAAGTCAAAGGGGCAGATAATGGTAGGTTGATGGTTAGCTGGGAAGGAGATGGGGTTGCCAACTACATGCTGACAAATTCCTGGGGATTTGAGGGGTGGAGCCTGGAGAGGGTGGGGTTTGCAGAGGGGTGGGACCTCAGACAGGTAGAATGCCATAGACTACACCCTCCAAACCAGCCACTTTGTCCTGGGTAACAATTGCTGCCAATCTCCAGGTGAGGGCTACAGATCACTCACAATTACAACTGCTCTTCAGGTAGCAGAGATCAGTTCCTCTGGAGAAAACAGTGGACTCTGTCATTATACCCTGCTGAGGTCACCACAGCAAATTGACACTGTTTGCCCAAAGCCAGAGCACTCCCCCAGAGCCTCTTTCTAGATCCTGTTGTATTGCTTTCACAACGGGCTTTACTGCTAGTCCTTGTATAAAACAAGGTACTCAGTAGTCCATTTGTCCTTAAAGACATGGTGCTAATCTACAATTTTTCATTTATTTGAAACCACTTTCTTTTGCAGACATCTTCTTACAGAATTTTTAGCAAAACAGCAGTTGCAGAGTTTCAATATAATCATTGAATAAATAAAAATATCATAAGTATAGTTTCAAGGGCAATCAGCTCTTTTTTATTATATATTTTTTCGCATTACATTCAAACACATCCCTATCCCCGTACATATTGTATACTCTACCCTCCCTCCCCCCTCTGAAGAGTTTATATGCTATTTCTGTGTCTTCGGCAATGGTCCTTTATATAAGTCCTCCTTCTGTCCTTCTTGCTTCCTCTATTTCCTCGCATCCATCTTGGTTCCCTTTTGTTCTTCCTTTTTCTCTTTAAATTCGTAGCCGAAGATAATTCCTGTTCTGGAATCAGAGGTGGGAAGTTTTAGTATAACTTGGATGGTTATTTTTACGTCACTATTTTTCCGCGTGCTTTTCTTTTTTTTCTACCCCCCCCCTTCTTAACTACTTATCCTTTCTAGCCAGGGGCACAAACCTAGTAGCTTCCACCGAACGTCAGACCTTGGACCTTCCATGACCCATTTTAAATACAAATGCCACTTTTTCCTAATCTTTCCTATTCTTGATTTCCATCGTTCATCTTGGTTAGAAATAGTTATTATGTCTGATAGAATATATT
Source organism: Gekko japonicus (assembly GCF_001447785.1). NCBI lineage: Eukaryota > Metazoa > Chordata > Lepidosauria > Squamata > Gekkonidae > Gekko > Gekko japonicus. Next base: position 608,786 of record NW_015168050.1, read on the forward strand.
CAAATAAATAATTCTGTCCATTTGGTTTTATCTTTCCATCCATATGCTATTACGGCTTTTCCAGCTAACACCATTGCTTTAAATAAGTCCTGTCCTCCTTTTCCAATAACTTGGTTACCTAAATTGCTGCTTAGCATCAGTTCCAGATCTATCTTCGGTCTTATTGCAAAGAACTTATAAAGCTGCTCTGTCACTTTCTCCCAAAAACTCTTAGCTTCTATGCACTCCCACCACATGTGGGAGTACCATCCTTTCCCATTCCTGCAGTGCCAACAATTTGAGCTTAGTTGTGGGAACATATTGGCTAGTATGGCCGGGGTCCTGTACCATTTAGTGTAAAATTTCAATTCCAATTCTCTAAATTTATGTACTTTTATCTCCTGTGTAAGGGCAATCAGCTCGAGGAAGGAAGAATGTTTTTGCCAGCAGCAGCAACCTCACCAGTAAACCTGGAAGCCACTTGGAGGAGCTGTGATGGGTGGAGCCTCTAGAAATGTCCAATATGCAAAACCTATACTCTTTTTTTTGCAAAAATACCAGCCCTTTTACTGTCCTTATCCAGCCTTTCCTGCAAAAGCAGGCTAGATATCTCCTGTACCCATTCACACAACTGCTTTATCTTCTCTATACATTTATATAGCCTTCAACATGATAAAGCATGGAATGGGGAGTGAAAAAGCTGAGTGGTACAGGTATCTGAGCTTTGCTGGCTACTAAAGCATCCAGAATGGCCAAAATGCTAGTATGGAGGATAAGACCAAGAGGGGGCTGACAGAAGAAACCGTGGAGACCAGAAGAAAGAATGTTGCCATTGTGGGTTGTTTTTTTTTTTTAAGAAATGGACAGGAAGAACAGTAGTAGGTAGTACCTCTTGAGGTGGGAAGAACTGTGTTGGTCTGAGGGGAAATGCCTTGAGGCTGATAGCAGCAAACAAGCAGGTGGGAGGGCAACACAGAAAGAGCTTGTGGGCTGCATCTGACCTGCAGGCCACAGGTTGGAGACCCCTGAGCTAGATGAACCTGTCATTTTGTAAACTCTGTCTCTCCAAAAAATTTTAGGGGGGGGGATATTTTTTTATTTATTTGATTTATACCCCGCCCTCCCCACCGAAGCCGGCTCAGGGCAAAAGAAACAAGGATGTACCAGCGTACTGCAAAAAAAAAAAACCCCGGTCTTTTTCACACTCACATGAGGGCTGCCACTGCCACCAGCCTGGTGCCCCCCCCCCAGTTCTCAGAGCTTCATGAGGTGCTTGCACTGCACTGGTCTGCCTTGGTGAGAATCCCTCCCAGTCTTCCAGGGCTTCAAAGAAGGCAGCTTTCTCTCTTTTGAACTTGGCTCTGCACTGCTAGCCAGTTCAGGGGAAGCTTGCCTCCGTGAGCTGTTCTGCAACAGCCTGGAAGACTGAGAGGGTCTCAAGGTGGCGCTGGGCCTTACCCTGGCACCTGCCTCCGTCTCATAGAGGAGGTCTAGCATCAATTCAACCTCCTCCTTCTGCCAGAAGACCCTGAGCCTGTTCTCTGCCATTGTTGTTATGTGCTCTGGGCAGGACGGTTGTGTGCATGTGTAACTATACACTTGTGAGAGATGCTTTGGCAAGGGAAAAAGTGGGCTGAAATCAAATCGCGGGGAGGGGGCAGTGTGTAAGTTAAAAGCAATGTCACAACAGTCAGGATACACTATATTGAGACATTAAAACTAGACTTTTACAGGATATTGGGGAAGAGAGATGCTCACACACATGAATAATTATGTGCTTCCAAGAGATGTCCACACAAGAGAGAAAAGAGAGCCAAAAGCAAAGTTTGGGGAGGGGGCAGCATGCAATTAACTGATGCTGGTGCAACATTAAGGGAAAACTTTATTGAGAAATCAACAATATTAACACTTTTGCTGAATGTTGAGACAAGCAACAGTGAGAATAAAGGTCAACACCAAACCGACAGAATGAAAGAGATTTTCAGGGACCCAGGCAAAACCATATTAATGCCACAGGACCACCTTAGGAGCCATCTGGTTATGGCCAATCACACAGCCTTCCCTCCTCTGAGGTTCCTGTCACTGGCTACCCTTGGAGGCTCATTCGCCCCTTGATGAGCCACTAGAGGTGTGTCCTCAGGCTGAGAAATCAGTCTGTGCTCACATTTTTCTCATATGTTGTGAAGAATCACACAGGCAGCTATCACATCCATGACATTCTCTTCTTGAACGGGAAGCTTGGGTGCCAGGTAACTCCACCATGCCTTTAGCCTCCCAAAGGCACACTCCACAACATTCCTTGGCCAGCTATGGACCTTGTTGAAGGAAGCTTGCTCTTGATCATGGGTTTCAGTACAGGGGATGATCAGCCACTTTCAAAGTTGGTAGGCTGCATCCACTACAATGAGTGGTTGGATCTGCACACCATCCAGTGTTACGGAGGGGTTCATAGAATCATAGGGTTGGAAGGGACACCCAGGGCCATCTACTCCAACCCCCTGCACAACACAGGAAATTCACAAATACCTCCCCCTCCATACCCCCAGTGACCACTGTTCCATGCCCAGAAGATGACAAAAAACCTTCAGGATCTCCAGCCAAACTGGTCTGGAGAAAAATTACTTCTTGACCCCAAAGTGGTGATCAGCATTTCCCTGGGTGTATAAGAAAGAGCCACAAAACTAAGCACTGATGCAACCCTTCCTGCCCTCCCTCTCATGATCTGCCTAAGTTCACAGAATTAGCTGCATGTTCCCCGGCACAAAGACCACCACAACCATGTCTTTGCAGAGACTAGAGCTCTGGAACACAAATGCATCATGAATCTTGCTGCTGTGGCCCAGGCAGGTGTTGATAAACTTTCCCTGGTGATGCATAGTTTCCTGCAGAACCATGGAGAAAAACCCTTTCAGTTTATAGCTTCCTGGTGGATCGGGGCCCGTATGGGTATGTGGCAACCGTCCAGAGCTCCAACACAATGTGGGAATCCCAAAGTAGCAAAGCCATTCATCACCCAAAAACATACAAAAAGGGAAAGGTGGGATTGGTTAGAGAATCCCAGGAAATGCAAATCCCCCCTTTAATTAATCATAAACACTGAGAGGGATTGGTAAAGCCACCAAGTGCCACCTAATGGAGCCGTTGTCTTTCTGCTAGGGGAAGAGAGAACATAGGGACATAATTTAGAGATTGGCCATTAGACGGGACTAGTGGGGACCTGCAAGAAATTTGGGGGGAGGGGCATCCCTTCACCTTTGCTTCCTTCCCTCTCCCCCCATCTTGCCCTTTCTTTCTCACCCCAAGCCAATCCCCGCTTCTTTTTCTTTCCAACCCTGCACCAAGCCAATCCCTCCTGCTTTGTCTTTCTCTCTCCCCCAAGCCAATCCCCCTTCTTTCTTCCCCCCAAGCCAATACCCCCATCTCTCCTTTTCTCTCTCTCCCCTCCAATCCCTCCTCTCCCCCCCCTTTTTCCCTACCTTTGAGCCTGGCAGTGTCTGTCAATTGCTTTTGATGGTAATCTATTTTGTAGATATGTTGCCATCATAATTGCTTCGCCCCAGTACTTATTTTGCAATCCAGCATCGAGAAGCATGCATCTGGCCATTTCAACTAAGGTGTGGTTCTTCCTTTCTGCTCTTCCATTTTGTTCAGGTATGTATGACATGGTTCTCTGGCGCTCTATACCCTGTTCCTTTCGCTACTGCTCCATTGCTTTACTTGTATACTCTCCCCCATTGTCTGAACAGAGTGTTTGTGGCTTTCTCTAGAACTTATTGCTGGTGGCTGCCACAAACTCTTGGAGTTGCCGAAGTGTCAGGACCTGATATCCATGGTTCCCGACTCTAGGCTGACCCCCAGCCCAGTGGACAAAACATGGAGATGCCCAGGGCCTGGGGCCCCTGTGCCAGCCCCTGTACTCATTGAGCCAGGAGGAAGCCCAATGCCGAGACCTCACCAGCAGCTTGGGCCCAGAGTTATAATGGAGATGATGCCAAGACTATGCCAGCTGCATGGGCAGGGGCAGAATGAGATGGGTGGAGAGCTGCCACAGAGACAGGCCACAGGAGTCCAGGGCGATGGCTGCCAGCTCCACATAGGCCGGACAGAGCTGCCTGGGAAGGCAAAGGAGCCACAGGCAGTGCTGGCCAAGGCAGGAAGGTGACTGGGAGAGGTGGCAAGCAAGGCCAAAGCAGTAAAGAAGAGCTGGGAGAAGCCAACGCTGATGGGAGCAGAGTGCCAAGGAAACGTGGCTGTGGCGATGATGCCAGGCACACCCTCTCCAGGTTTGAAGCCAGGGGGAGAGCATGGTGGTGGACGGAGGGGCAAGGAGCAGAGAGCTGGTGACCCAATGCCACAGTCAGGGGGGTGATAGACAGTGATGGATGTGAATGGGTTGGCAGGGAGGAGAATAAAAGAGCACCTCCAAGCACCTCCAAGGCTGAAGAGGAATGAGCCCACATTGCTGAGTTCTGCAGCGGGGAACAGGACAGAGACTTGCAGAAAAACCTGAAGTGGAGGACAAGGGTGAGAGAATGCCCTCCCTTAGAGACAGTGGCAGTCTGAGGCCTGAGGAGGATCAAGAGGGGGGAGGGCAGCAGAGATGACGCGGGTCAGCCCAAGCCTGACACCAAGCATTATTTATTTATTTATTATTCACTTTTATATCCCGCCCATCTTGCAAACGGGCTCAGGGCAGGTCACATCATTTCAATAAATACAATAAAATTTAAAACACATTATAAACATAAAATCAGTAGTTGCAGCTTGCCGTTGGAAGATTCTAGCCCATTTATGTAAATAGATCTGTGGGTGGGTGACGGCAAACTCAGGGAGGCCATGTGACGGATGCCTGCTTCCTCAGCCAAAGGCCTGGTGGAACGGCTCCATCTTGCGGGCCCTGCAGAAGATCCTGCAGGGCCCTGGTCTCAATTGTAGGGTTGCCAAAAAACCCGGTTTGGCAGGGGTCCCCCGCTTTTGGGGAAAGCCCCGCCCCCAAGCCCCAACACCCGCTGCCACCCCTCTCCCTTCTCTCTTGAGAGAGAGGAGGGAGAAGGGTGGCTGTGGGCCAGCCGTTCGGGTGCATGGAAACGCTAGCTCCCTGCAGTTAAAGGGGCCCCTTTAACTGCTGGGAGCTGGCGTTTCCGCACGCCCAATCTTCACGGAGGTCAGACTGCAGGGAATTGCCATCTCCTTGCAGTTAAAGGGCCCCCTTTAACTGCAGGGAGCCAGCGCCCCTGTTGGATGGGTGGGAGGGGATGCCCCCAATGTGACGTCATCACGTTGGGATGCCCCACCCCCTCCAGGAACCCCCAAAGTCCCCCACTGGGGGGGAAGATAGGACTTGGCAACCCTACTCAATAGGGATCATGTCCCAACAGGTAGGGGCCAGGGCAGAAAGAGCCCTGGCCCTGGTCGAGGCTAGGTGGACATCCTTTGGGTCAGGGATCACCAGGAGATGTTGACTTGTCAGAGCATAATGCTCTTTGGGGTGTATACGGGAAGAGGTGGTCCCTTAGGTATGTTGGTCCCAGGCTGTATAAGGCTTTGAAGGTTATTACCAACTCTTTTGTTTCACTCTTTTGTTTCAGGAGATACATGACAGTGTACCTCGAATAGTCATCTGTGAAAGCCATCAGGTATTTGTTTCCTCCTGGTGTAACAGTTCTCATGGGTCTGTAAATGTCACTATGTACTAATTCTAGGGGATGTGCAGACTTGCTTTCACTGCCTTTAGGAAGGGAGGCACAAGTAGCTATTGCCTTTATGCAGCACATACACTTCATATATGTTTGACATGACATCATCTTCATGTCCTTGGTTAAGCCTCAGTTTTCAAGCTCTTTTGTGGACTGTGGGTGTCTGTATCCTAGACGTATGTGCCACAGGTGGATGCAGTTGCCGTAACAAACTTGTATAGTAATTCTAGCTTCTTCATTTGGTAAACTTATACAGATACTCCTTCACAATTCCTCTGAGTATAATCTCTTTCCCCTTCTTAATCTCATATTGGGTTTCTTTGAAATTTAACTGTAAGACCATTACTGGTGAGGTGCTTCACAGACAGAAAACTTCCCCCCAGTTCTGGAACATACAGGACATTTTTCACAAGGAGTTTAGGTGTTCCTTTAGATGGCTCACAGCACTTTAAGAATCCATACCCAATTCCTTCTGCGGTAATGCTTTTTCCATCTGCAAGGAAGATCGTCTCCTTTGTGCTGAGATCAAGATCTGTGAAGAATTCCTGGTTGCTTGTCATGTGGCTTGTGGCGCTTGAAACAATATACCATCTATTTGATGTGTAGTTTTTAGACATCCATCCCATACTTCATCTACAGATTCACTTGCAGCTTTCTTAGGCTTTTCTTTGGGTGATTCTGTGGTTTGTTTTCTCTGTTTCGCTCTCCAAATTGAACAATTCTTTTTCAGATGTCCAGCCTTTTGCAGCAGTAACACATCCTGGTTTCTGTCACGTGCTTTATTTCCTCATTTACCTTGAGAGCTGTTTCTGGTTTTTCAGTGTCTTCATCTGCTTGTAGTTCTTTTCTACAATTATACTCATCCATTAATTTGCCCTTAACATATTCAAGTGGTAGATCAACTTCTGGTCTGGTCTCAAGGGCATTGATGAGTGAACCATAGGACTTTGGAAGACTGCAGAATAATAATGCCACTGATTGTCTTTCGTTTCTTCTCCAAGCTCCACACAGCTGTTCCACAATTTCTAGCATGGGATTTGCATGTTCATGCATATCTTGCTCTCTGCCAAGTCTCATTGTATACAGTTTATGCAGCAGATACAGCTTTCTGTTTAGATTTGAACACTCATGCACTTTCTGGAGTGAATTCCATATACCTTTAGCTGTTTCTTCTTTCCTTATGTGGATCAGCTGGTCATCTTCCACTAACAGGCTTATAGTTGCCTTTGCTTGCCTGTTTTTCTTGTCCTTTTCTACAGGATTATTGGCTGGTCTGTCAGTGCTTAAAACATCCTGGAGGTCATCTTCGCACAGCAGCATTTCCAATGTGAACTTCCACAACTGATAATTGCTGTTATTCAGTCTGACCACTGCAAACTTAATATCTGCACTGCTTGCCATTTTCCTCTGGATTGGATGTGCCCCTTTTTTCTCTTACTGACTCATGGTTATAGCTTTCTTGTAATTTTTCCTGGGTCTGGGCCCATAACCTGTTCACAGAATTTAGGAAATAATCCACACTTTGGAATTTGCTCTCAATGAATGTACTGCAACAGAATTTTGCAAAGAAGACAATAACTGATTATATACAACTAATACAACAGAGAGACCTTCAGACTACAAGCACTAACACATACTAACACACAGCAGAAAAAGAAACAACAAGAGGTAGGTTGAACTGCAAAAGAAAACATTCAATAAACCCTAAAATCTAGGGAATGCTCCACAGCTCCCCCTAGGGTTCTAGTGGACTAAAGTGCTCTTTCAGCAGTATTTACAGCAATTACTCTTAGCAGGCTGTTGCTTCTATAACAGTGTGCACACATGGTAAATTCTGCCCAACTATGCAGGTATAAAACTAACACATACACACACGCATACACGCAAAAGCTAGATGATTTTAAAATGATTAATGAAACAAACCATGATGAGTCAGGGGCATACTTATTCCAAGTAAGTCAACAAATAGCGATCCTATGCCCAAAGCAGCTCCTAAGCCAGTTGCCATGTTGGATTCCACCAGTTGGAAATACTACTTGCTTTAATCTTTTTTTAAGTCAAAATGTAAGGTGGGAGGGAGACCAGAAATTGCAAGTAGTAAATTCAGTTCAATTTGTGAAAATCTGCAAAAATCTAATCCTCACTACAATTGCTTCCAAACAGAAAATGGGGAAATGGCAGAGAAGCTCAATGACTTTTTTGCTTCTGTGTTCACTGTGGAAAGTGTGGGGTATGTACTCGTGCCACAGCCCCAGTTTTCAGGCAGGGAGTCTGAAGAACTGAGCCAAACTGAGGTGACCAGAAATGAAATTCTAGACCTACTGGAGAATTAAAAACTAATAAGTCTCCAGGTCATAGAATTATAGAGTTGGTACCTCCAGGGTCATCTAATCCAACCCCCTGCACAATGCAGGAAATTCAAACATACCTCCCCCTCCACACCCATAGTGACTGCTGTTCCATGCCCAGAAGGTGACAAAAAACCTACAGGATTGCCTCCTGACCCCAAAGTGGCAATCAGCATTTCCCTGGGTGTGTAAAAAAGGGCCACAAGAACTAAGCACTGAGGCAACCCTTCCTGCCCTCCCTCTCATCATCTGCCTAAGTTCACAGAGTCTGCATTGCTGTCAGATGGTCATTAGCCTCTGTTTGAAAACCTCCAAAGAAGGAGATCTCACCACTTCCCAAGGAAGCCTGTTCCACTGAGGAACTGCTCTGTCAGGAAGTTCATCCTGATGTTTAGCCGAAAACTCTTCTTCTTTTTTTTTTTAAATAAATTTTTTAGTAGGAACTACAATAAGATATAACAAACATATCATAACTTTTTCTTATTACATAGATCAAACACTGTAACTACATAACCGCAGGAGAAAGCACAAAAAAGCTAAATAATAAGTGCACAATTTCCCATGAAGAGCAAGATCCAAAGTGTTAATGTCAAGTTTGAGTGAGATGATGTTGGACACCGAATTGTGAACCTATATATGTTAAAAGTTTAGCCAGTTAATGTAAGCTGGATTAGATGGAAGGAGTTCTCTGACTGTCATGTACTGTAAAAATTCATACCAAGTTCTAACAAACCTTGAATTTGTGACTGTGGGTCCATATCGTTTGTTATCATACGTATGTGCAATACGATCCATAATGAAATGGTCCCAACATTTTTCCCTCCAAAGTGTAATAGTCGGTATTTCCGGAGACTTCCACTTTGTCGCGATTGACAGTCTGGCCGTAGCAAGAAGCGTTGAGGTAAGATGTGATATTTCGACCGGAGGGTGAGTGTCAGCAACAGATTGAAGAAGAAGAACTACGGGGTCCAATGGGAGTCTCTGTGAAGTAATCTTGAAAATTTCTTCCACAACTGCCTCCCA
>NW_015168050.1:618041-618214 GCF_001447785.1 Gekko japonicus
GGCCCAGATCTCCAACCACTGTTCATCTGTCAGATTCTTCTGCAAGTCCCTATTCCAGGCCTTTCTGTTTGCCTCAATGTGTATTTTCCCTGACTCCATTAGGGATTTATATAGAATGGATAGAAGGCCCTTCTTGCGATCTGCGGAGAGTATAAGTGAGCGCTCGAATCGTG
>NW_015168050.1:622887-655477 GCF_001447785.1 Gekko japonicus
GCCACAGTTTAAAACACCCCCCCCCTTTCTCCGGAACGTTAAAAGTCGCTGCCTCTCCGGGTGCCGATCTCGGGTCACTTTCTTCAGAGTCCGATGAGTCGTGTCTTCGCTTAGCGTTCCTCCCGCTCGTGTCCATCGGCTCTGAGATCTTTAATGCCTCCAGTAGAACTCTCCCCGTTTCCTCATCAAAGGCGTGTAGAGAGGAACCTCTGTGGGAGACTTGGAGCCCGCCCGACGCCATCCAGCGGTACCGGACATTAGATTGTTGTAAACGTTGTGTCGTTGGCTTAAGGGCTTTACGGATCTTCAAAGCTTCTTGGGGAATGTCCGGGAAGACATGTATTTGTGTATTTTTATAGATCAGATGGCCTTTTTCCATTGCTTCTTTTAAAATGCTTTGGCGAGTTCTACCGTCAGCGAACTGCACCAGAATGTCTCTCGGCCCTTTCCTCTTCGGGTTATTTGGAGCGCCCATACGATAGGCTTTGAGGATTGTCGGTCTGTCTTCAGTGCCAAGGTGGAAGGCTTTAGCGAGCCAAGACCCCATAAAAATAATTATATCTGTGCTTCCTTCCTCGCCCTCCGGGACCCCGCGAAATTTTAGATTGGGCAAGCGCATTTGCGTTTCAATCGTGAGCAATCAGTCATTATGATTCATTTCCCGCGCTTTTATTTCTTTGATCTCCTCCTTCAGGGAGGAGGATATATTCAGGGCCGTTTCTGCCGTACTAGCCGTTCTGGCTAGTGCGGATTGTATATCAAGTAACTGTGCCGAGAGTCTTTGCTCCATTTTTTCTAGAAGTGCGGGGAGGTCTGCCGGTTCCGCCGAGGCGCCGGAGGCCCGAGGCTGAGATTTATGCGCCGCCATTTTAAGATCGAGATCCCCAGCGATTTCCGAGCTCGGCTTGGGTTTTTTTGGTTTAAAAAAATTTTTTGGAGTCGCCTTTAAGTTCGTTTTAATAGATATTGGTTTGGAGCCGATATTCTTACCCATTCCTTGACGGGTGATCAGATTTGTGGTCTGTGAAGGTTAGTTTAGAGGAGGGAGAGACGGAGCCTTCGAATTATGCGACCGCCATCATGCTCAGCGTCACCACGCCCCCGCCGAAAACTCTTCTGATTTAATTTCAACCCGTTGGTTCTGGTCCAACCTTCTGGAGCAACAGAAAAAAACTCCACACCATCCTCTAGATGACAGCCCTTCAAGTACTCGAAGATAGTTATCATATCACCTCTCAGTCATCTCCTCTCTAGGCTAAACATACCCAGCTCCTTCAACCTTTCCTCATAAGACTTGGTCTCCAAACCCCTCACCATCTTCGTTGCTGTCCTCTGGATATGTTTCAGCTTGTCTATATCCTTCTTAAATTGTGGTGCCCAAAACTGAACAGAATACTCTAAAGGTAATGGTAAAGGTTCCCTTGCTCAAAAGCCAGTCAAGTCCAAATCTAGGGTTGCGGTGCTCATCTCCGTTTCAAAGCCAAAGAGCCAGTGCTGTACAAAGACGTTTCCCTCTATCCCTTCATTCAAATAATCGATAAAGATGTTGAACAAAACAGGTCCCAGGACAGATCCTTGAGGTACTCCACTTGTCACTACTCTCCAAGAAGATGAGGAACCATTCACAAGCACTCTGTGATCTGTCAAAAAGTTACAGATCCACCTAACAGTCCTGATGGCATACCCCCAAGAGTTCTTAAGGAATTCAGATGTGAAATCATTGATGTACTAATCCATATATGTAACCTATCACTAAATTCAGCTGCTGTGCAAGAGGACTGGAGAACAGCAAATGTGACACCAGTTTTTAAAAAGGGATCCAGAGCGGAACCAGGAAATTACAGGCCAGTCATCCTAATGTCTGTTCCAGGCAAATGAGAAGAAACTGTAATCAAAGATTGAATTGTTAAGCACATAGAGGGACAAAACTTGCTGAGGGAAAATCAGCATGGCTTCTGCAAAGAGAAGTCCTACCTCACCAACCTTTTGGAGTTCTTTGAGAAAGTGGACAAGCATGTAGAGAATGGTGATCCAGTAGACATTCTATACTTGGACTTTCAAAAGGTTTTTGACAAGGTACCTCACCAAAGACTCCTGAGTAAACTTAGCAGTCATGGGATAAGAGGATGGGTTCTCTTATGGTTAAATGACAGGAAGCAACAAGTAGGTATCAATGGACAGTTCTCACAATGGAGGGAAGTAAGCAGTGAGGTCCCACAAGGATACGTTTTGGGCCTGGTACTATTTAATTATCATTAGTGATCTAGCACTGGGGGTGAGCAGTGTAGTGGCCAAGTTTGCATATGACACCCAATTATTCTGGATGTTGAAAATCAAGGATGACTGTGAGGAGCTCCAAGAGGACCTCCACAAACTGGATGAGTGGGTGACAATATGGCTAATGAAGTTCAATGTTGGTAAGTGTAAGGTGATGAACATTGGGCCAACCCCCCCCCCCCAACTTCAAGCTGACAGGGTCTGAACTTGCTGAGTCTGAGTGGGGAAAAGATCTTGGGGTTGTAGTGGATAGCTCAATGAAAGTGTCAACCCAGTGTGCTGCAGTAGTGAAAAAGGCAAACTCTGTGTTAGGGATTATTAGGAAAGGGATTGAGAATAAAACATCTGACATTGTGCCCCTGTATAGGATGCATTTGGAATACTGTGTCCAGTTCTGGTCACTGTATCTCAAAAAAGACATTGCAGAGCTGGAAAAAAGTGCAGAGGAGGGCAACCAAGATGATTAGGGGGTTGGAGCACCTTCCCTATGAGGAAAGGATGAAGAGTCTGGGACTTTCAGTTTAGAAAAGAGACAACTAAGGGGAGACTTAATAGAGGTTTATAAAATTATGCATGGGATGGAGAGAGTTGACAAAGATAATTTTTCCTCCCTTTCCCAAAATAGTAGAATTCAAGGGTATCCAGTGAAACTGATGGGCAGTAGGTTCAGGATGCACAAAAGGAAATATTACTTGGAGACAGCTGAAAATGACAAACTGTCATCGTTGATGAGAGGGACAACAAACCCAACATTTCAAAAGACGTGGAAAAAACTGTATGACTAGTATAATATAAATGCATAGTTTAAAGTAATGAAACTTTTGGTATTATTAATCTCTTGTAGTTAAATAGAAACTATGGTAAAAAAAACTTTGGCCACCAAATGAGAAGGGAGCACTCACTGGAGAAGACCCTGATGCTGGGAAAGATTGAAGGTCAAAGAAGACGGGGACGGCAAAGGATGAGATGGTTAGACAGTGTCATAGATGCAACGAACATGAAATTGAGCAAACTTCAGAGGATGGTGGAAGACCGGAAGGCCTGCATGATCTGGTCCATGGGGTCGCAAAGAGTCGGACTCGACTGTGCGACTGAATAACAACAAATGGTTAAAAGATAAGAGTATACAGAAACTTAAGCAAACCCATAGAAAGTGAGTTAAGAAAATTTTTAAATATGGCAATAGAGTTATAAGAAAATATAGTGATCTCTTTGTATGTCTTATGTATGTAAGTGGTTGTTTGTTTATATGTTGCATGTATGTATGTGTATAATATGAAAAATAGTAAAAGTGTACCCATGGGTACTTAAAAAAAGAAGAAGGAAATATTACTTTACACAGAGAGTGGTTAAAATGTGGAATTTGCTGCCAGAGGATTTAGCCACAGGAACAAAAAGCTTTAAAAGGTGATTAGATAGATTTATAGAGGATAAATCTATCAATCACTACTAGCCATGGTGACTGAGAGGAAACTCCACATTCAAAGACACTAAGCCTCTGAATCCCAGAGCGAGGAGGCAACATCAGGGGAAGGCCTTGGCCCCTATGCCCTGTTGTTGGCCATCCAGAGGAACTAGTTGGCCATTGTGTGAGGCAGGATGCTAGACTAGATGGACCATTGGTCTGATCCAGCAGCGCTCTTCTTATGTTCTTATGTTTCTGTATGCAATTCTTGTTGCTCTTGTGAATACATTTGCAAAGACAATGGAACATCCCCACATAGCTTTTCCTCTCACCTTCCTTGTCTCCACCACCTGCCACTGGAGGGCTTTTTCAGGCTTTTAAAAACAATTGATAAGAGCTGTAGTGTTACTTATAACACAGTAACAATCTATTGCAGCAATGTGCTTGTTCCCAGTGCTCTCCCTCTCTCTCTCTTTTAAAGAAGTGTCTCTAGCTAGGGCTGCCAAGTCCCCCCGGGGGGCGGGGAAAACCTCACCCCAGAGGCCCGTTCCCCACTGCCGGCAGGGGGAACCCCACCCCGGCATGCACATCACCAGGAGGTGACGTTATGATGCCGGGCACGCTGGGGGCGGGGCCATGACCATCCGAGGGGGAAACTCATAGTGGAGGGTCTTCGTGTGTGCCTGGCTCAGGAGGAGCTGTTAAGCATTCCCCCCGAGTATCGGGACTTGGCTAGAGTGTTTGAAGAGGAAGAAGCGGATGAGCTTCCCCCTCACAGACATTCAGACTGTAGCATTGAACTGTTGCCGGGGCAGAAATTGCCAAAGGGGCACATCTATGCAATGTGACCGGCCGAAAAGGAGGAACTACGCAAGTTCATTGACAAGAACTTAGCCAGAGGGTTCATCCGCCCAGCGTCATACCCCTTCACGGCCCCTGTGCTATTCCGAAAGAAAAAGGATGGGGGGCTTGAATGCAGTGTCGTCTACTAACGCCTATCCATGCCTTTGATTAAAGATTTGCTCACGGAAGCGAGCAAAGGGAAAATTTTCTCCAAACTAGACCTTCGAGATGCCTACTTCCGGGTGCGCATCAGGGAGGGAGACGAACATAAGACTGCTTTCAACACCCCCCTGGGCCAATTCGAATATCGGGTGATGGCTTTTGGCCTTCAGGTGGCCCCAGGGGTCTTAATGAACTTAATCATTGAAGTGTTACACAAACACTTGTTCAAGGGGGCGCTTGTTTACCTTGATACTATCTTGCTGTACTCCCCCGATCTGCCTTCCCATGTGAAATTGGTACGGGAGGTCTTAACCACATTGCACAAGCACAAACTGTTTGCCAAACTGTCCAAATGTGAATTTCACAAAACGCAAATTGACTTCTTGGGCTATAGGATCTCAGACCAGGGCCTGGGCATTGACCCGGGGAAGGTGAAGGATGTGGTGGGTTGGGAGGTACCCCGCACCCGACAACAGCTCCAATCCTTCCTCGGTTTTGCAAACTTTTACAGAATCTTTTTGCCCAACTTTGCCCAGGTCAGCTTGCCCCTCACAGACCTCCTAAAAACTAAGGGGAAGGGCCCGGAGGCTACAAAGCCGAGTGCCACGCTCCCGTGGAGCAATGAGTGCCAGGAAGCGTTCGACCACCTAAAGACCTTATTCACCTCCGAACCGGTGCTTGCCCACCCCGATGAAACAAAAAAAATTATTGTGCAAACTGATGCATCTGATGTTGCTATGGGAGGGGCAATACTGCAGGAGGGGGAGGATGATGTGTTCCACCCCTTAGCTTACGTCTCCAAAAAATTCAATGACACTGAACGTAACTGGTCAGTTTGGGAAAAGGAGGCGGGGGCGATAAAGCTTGCCCTATCCACCTGGAGGCATTGGTTGGAGGGGGCGAGGGTCCCATTCGAGGTATGGACGGACCGCAAGAACCTTGAGATGCTCAAAACGCCCTGATGCCTCAACGCCAAACAGCTCCGATGGGCTGATTTCTTTTCCAAGTTTCAATTCACTTTGTACCATTTCCCAGGGTCGGCTAACTCGTTGGCCGACGCCCTGTCCCGCCTTCCCCAACATGAGAGCCAACGGGAGGTGGTTCTGGACTCGATGTTCATGCCTTCACAGTTGAGCAGAGCGGTGACGACGCGCAAGCAAGCCCGCTTGGCTGCTCCACCCCCTGCGCCGTCTGTTTGTCCTGTGCACAATTTCAGTTCAGAATAGCTCTGTAAATTACAGGATTCTCAGTTCAAATCTCCTTCCCCAGGCCTATATGCTTTCTTTGTATGCTATTCCTTTGCCACTGGTATTTAGCTGCCAGTGAGCCTTGTTGGTACCTTGCCACAAAATGCATTTTCATGTTCTCTCTTTCTCGCTAATGCAGCAATCTCACTGTGAAGAGGGCATTTTCCCAATTTGAACAGAGTTGGCTAATGATTTTCAAATACCATTCTCAGTGTTGGCTCTTAATTAAAATAAAATATAATGGTGGATCACTCTGGAGTTGGCAGGCAGAGGGTGTGTATGCTTTAGTATTGGGGGGGAGATAAGGCTAAGGCATGAAGCTAGGATGATTTAGCTAACTTGATGATACTGTACATGGCTATGATGTATAAATCATTTCTAAAATATAGTTTGAGTCATATAGTATGTTCCATATAAATATAAATAAGTTTAATATAAATATATGGCTTGTAATACAAATGATTATAGTATATATGTTATGTCTGTATGTTTTGTATGTTTGTACACTGAAATAATTTTTTTTAAATGTCGGCCTGCTCACAGTTTTAAAGCTAGCACCACTTTTGGCTCACAGGGTAAAATGTCTGCTCACGAGACTGCACACCTTAGAGGGAACATTGTTGGAGATCTCCTGGGATTACAACTGATCTCCAGGCAAAAGAAATCATTTCACCTGGAGAAAATGGCTGCTTTGGAAGGGGGACTTTATGGCATTGTACCCTACTGAAGTCCCTGTCCTCCTCAGGCTCTACCCCAAAAATCTCCAGGTATTTCCCAACCCAGAGCTGGCAACCCTAAGTTTGGGGTGTGATGTGGAATGCAGCATTCAGTTCTTAATTCTTTTTAAAATCTAGCTCTTATACCCATTGAGGATCCGCCCCCTTTTTCAATTTGAATAACTGATGAAAAAATATTAAGTTCTTAAAACAAAAGTTGATCTATTCTGATCCAAAGGTACCCTCTTTGTCTATTATGTTTTTCTCAGAGAGATCCTTGTTTCTTCATGTGCCAAACAAACACAAAAGAATACTGTCCTTGGAGGAGCTGAGCACTCTGGGATTCATCTCCCAGCTGATGTGTTGAAGTAATGTTTCTATAAAGGAAGCTGCCCAGTGCACCCCTGTTCCATATCATTATGCTGGACAGACAACTCTGCAAACATTAAGAGGGGAAATTTTTCCCTATAGTCAAAGAAAGAATGAGCAGTATGTACACAGATCTCTTGAACATAAAGCTCTGAACACCATCACCATTTTTTAACTCTGCTTCTTCAGCGGAGTGAAATGGGTTCCCGATGGGTGCGGGACGCTTGCCAGATGTTCCCGTGTGACCACGCCCTTAAAATCCACCCAGCATTCTTGCCTATTGCACAGCTAATTCTGCGTGTGATGGTAATGGTGTTCAGAGCTTTATGTTTGCAGAGTTGTCTGTCCAGCATAATGATATGGAACAGGGGTCCACTGGACATTCTCCAGCTTCCTTTATAGAAACATTACTTCAACACATCAGCTGGGAGATGAATCCCAGAGTGCTCAGCTCCTCCAAGGACAGCCTGATGTTCTTTGCATGGAGGCTGCATGACTATAAGCACAGTTCTATAGAAGCTGGTTCCATTAACTTAATAGGACTTCACTTTAATTGTCTCTGGCTTACATCTCACATGTTTACAGCATAGGTGCCATCTTAGGTTCCTCTCACTGGATGGTGCAATAGTATTCCAAACTATTAAGTGAACAGGACTGAATTGGAAGGATCATTAGGGACAGAAGTATTATAGTAAACCAAGAGTGCGGTCACACATGCCAGATAATGTGGGGGGGGGGAGCGAGGCTATTTGCTCCGTAGTAATTTGACCCGCCACTGTGTGATCAGATACAACCGTGGGTGAATCGGTTTTTTTTCCTCGCCACATGTTTCCCGTGTACTTCAACAAGGGATCACTGATGCAATGGGGGCGCGCTGGAGTGAACACACGGGAAAGTCCATCTGCGGCCTGTTGCAAACCCGTTTGATACTGCACTTTCCCCGGTATTTTTTAACTCTGCTTCTTCGGCGGAGCGAAATGGGTTGCCGATGGGTGCGGGACGCTTGCCAGATGTTCCCGTGTGACCACGCCCTTAAAATCCACCCGGCATTCATGCCTATTGCACGGCTAATTCTGCGTGTGATCAGGACCTAAGTGAAGTTTTGGAAAACAGTGCTACAGCATAGTTCGGCATTACAAATCCTGTGTTATCTGGCTCTGTGGTATCCTGGAAACAGAAACAAAAATAAAGAAGGTCTTTGTAAGGAAGAAATCACAATGTCAACAGGGTTCATATGCTAAAACATGCCACAAAATATGGGTGCTCTAGAGTCTTATGTCAAATTGATTTTTAGAAATTCTGGTTATCAGCTGTGAGGCTTTTGCCAGCTTTTTCACGGATAAAGTCTTGTTACTCCACCACGACCTGCCTGCCAATGTTGATACAGTACATGAAATTGGAAGCCCCTTGGCTGTCTTTGGATTCAGTATTTGAAAACTTTGATAACTTCAGCTGACTCTCTCGGGAAGACATTGACAAGATTCTGGGTGTTGTTAAGCCCATCACGTGCCTCTTAGACCTGTGCCCATCATGGTTGGTGGAAGTCAGTGATGAGGGAATTTGGGGGGCCCTGGTAGACATTATCGATTTGTCTCTTTGCTCAGGGGTCTATCTGGGAGGACTAAAAGAGGCCGTGGTAATACTGATCTTAAAGAAACCATCTTTGGACCCAATGGATCCTGCCAATTACTGCCCACTCTTGAACTTTTTGTTTCTGGGTAGGGTAATTGTGAGAGTGGTGGTGGAACAGCTCCAGAGTTTCCTGGAAGACATGTCTGACCTAGACCCATTCCAATCTGGCTTTTGCCCCGGCTGCAGGATGAAGATGGTGCTGGTCACCCTCACAGACACTCTTCACAGTCAGGTGTATCGAGGCAGATAAGCACTGCTGTTATTATTAGCAGAGGTCGATATGGTTGACCATGACCTGTTGATCTACTGCCTCACTGACATAGAAGTTCATAGGATAGCCTTGAAGTGGCTTACCTCATTTCTCCAGGGTCAGGGACAGAGGGAGGTGCTAGGAGATAGGGTGTCACCCAGATACCCTTTGGTGTGCGGGGTTCCTCAGGGAGCAATCCTCTCTCCAATGTTGTTTAGCATCCATATGCACCTTCTCGTCCAGTTTGTGTGGAATTTTGGGCTGGGCTGTCACCAATTTGCGGATGACACGTGACCCAACTGTATCTGTTCATGGATGGACGGACACTGCCCCAGCTACTTTGGCTGAATGGCTGAAAGCTGTGGTTGGATGGTTGAATCAGAGGCAGCTGAGGCTGAATCCATGAAAGACAGAGGTTCTGTGGCTGGGAAGGGAGGGCTGGGGTACCAACTCCAAGCTGTTGACGGAGTACCTCTAACTCCGGAACCTACCACCAGGAGCCTGGGTGTGCTTCTGGATGCCTCCTTATCAATAGAGGCCCAGATCAGAAATGTTGCCAGACTGGCATTTTTCCAACTCTGCCGGGTCAGGCAACAGGCCCCCTTCCTGTCTCACTCCAACCTTTTCACAGTAATCCATGCAATGGTCACCTCCAGGTTTAACTACTGTAACCCGCTCTATGCAGAGCTACCCTTGAGACTCACCTGAAAACTGCAACTGGTCCAGAATGCAGCCATGTAGGTTCTCATGGGACAGCACACATCCAACCAGTGCTTCGCTAGCTGTACTGGCTCCAGGTTAAATACTGGATCAGGTTCAAGGTCTTGGTACTAGCCTTTAAAGCCCTAAACTGTCTGGGATCAACATATCTATGGGACCACCTCTCCTGGTATACCCCCAAAAGAGCACTACGCTCTGGAGAGAAAAACCTTCTGGTGATCCCTGGCCCAAAAGTTATCTGGCTGTCTTCAACTAGAGATGGGGGGGGTGTTGGCCGTGGTGCTGGCCTGGTGGAACTCTCTGCCAAATGATATCCATTTCCTGTGGGACTTGGTACAGTTCCCAGGGCCTGTGAGACAGAGATGTTCTGCCAGGCCAATGGTTGAGGATAGCAACGGTTTCCATCGTGTCTGGCCCTCCCTCTGTGGTGCCATTTCTATCTCCTCCTTTTTGCCTTCCCCCCATGGGGTAAGGATAGAAATTGGTTTTAAGTGCCACCCTCTAATAGTTATTGGAATTTTAATAATCTTAATTCTTTACTGATTGATTGTATTTTATTGAAATGTTGTAAACCTCCCTGAGCCCATGTGTGTGTGTGGGGGGGAGGCGGTCTATAAATTGAATGAATGAATGTCTTCTATTATTTATCACACACTAGTCTAATACCTTTCTCCCCTCTCCATCTACATCCATCACAAGCAGAAAATTACCTGTCCTTTTTCACCTGTCTGAGGTTCCAGCTACATATTATAAAGTACTCATGTTCGCTGGGGAAGAATGCAAGGACTTTGCATCACATATGCAATGGGAGTTTTGTGCCTCCCAGACACAAAAATGGGCTTTTTGTCACCAAAGGAGGCAGGGAGAAGCAGCTTTAGCTTCTCACCTCTCCTGTTTTCACACCTGCAAACTGCCCCACAGCTGCTATTAGCTCCCTTGTCAAAAAACTTGTCACATGGTCACATGACACTTCAAACAAAATTATTTCTCCTTCACCTTTCTGAGCCCCTTCCCTCTCCTCTTTTATAAAACAAATACATGAATTTTATGCTTTTCATTTCCTCCTGACAAGCCAGTTGTAGTGCAGTGGTTAATGTGTTGGACTAAGATTGGGAAAATCCAGTTCAAATCCCCATTTGTCCCATGGAAGCTTGCTGCTGGTGACCTGGGGTCAGTCGTACACTTTCAGTCTAACCTGCCTCACAGGATTGTGAGAATAAAACAGAGGAGAGGAGAAAGCAGCTTTGGGTCCCCATTAGGGTGAAAGGTGGGATGTAAATAAATAAATCACTGGAAAAATTATAACTGCCTCTCTAAATACAGGCACTTTGTTTCCCCCCTTACTCCATTTTTTTTAACTATTGCAAAATTTGGGATGGAGAATTCCTTTCTTCCTGTTGCAGAAAAAAATAATGTACCTGGTCACAAGGCTTCCACCTATTGTCTCAGCATCACTTAAGTTCACTGGACTGGATGGGATCTGACAGGACACCAAGTCTTGGTAGGATGGGAAGAGGACACCAGCATGCAATACAATCTATTTTATTGAACCTTAAGCAAAACTAATAGAAAAGTTTAGAGCATTTACCAAAAAGGCAGTGTACACAATTTCCCCAATGAGAAAGAGATATATTTCTGACTGTCGTGCAGAGGGCCTAAAACCGACCAGTCAGATTGACAGTGGCAGACAACAGAACCTCGACCCTCTTTATACCCATTTGCAAGGTAATAAAAGACACACATCAAATGTCCTGTGGGAATCTCATGAGCTCACCAATAGTCCCTTTAATGGCACCATAAAACCATAAACTTTGCCCATCAACAGGTTATCAGCCAGGCCAAAGCCTCTGGCCAGAGCAGGTGAAGTATAGACAGAGCATATCTAGAGATTCAGCCTTGAGGCTTTTTGCATTTGGCTAGAGGAATGTGGGCTATCTGTGGGAAAGAATTCAGTAGCCAGGTGCTGCCTGTGTGGGAAAGACAGCAATAGTTATGCTGCAATGCTTTATGGGATGAAACCAAAGTCTGCTTTTGCTAACTTCTATTCAATATACCTTATACATAAATGGACAAGTCTCCCTTGATTCAAAATTCTGCCACACTTCCTGCTACTAAAAAAAGAAAAAGAAAAAGTTCTTTATACTATGAAAATTGGGGGGGGGGATTATATTTATTTGCCAAGAGCTCAAACACCTATTCATTCCTCAGTACAATGGCTTTCCGAAAAGTTGAAATGAAATTACCTGGTATATGCATTTTCAATAAACTCACAAAGAAACACACGACAGTGAATCATTCTTTCCACATTATCAGCTCTAGACAAACCAGTCTTTTTGTTCATGTTACAATTTCGAGTGCAAATATGAAAGGTTGCGGTCACACACATGAGATAAAGCACGGGGGGGGGGAAGCGAGGCTATTTCCTCTGGAGGAATTTGACCTGCAGTTGCGTGATCACACAGTCCTTGGAAACTGCAGGCACAGCCCGCCACTACGTGATCAGACACAACCACGGGTGAGTCGTGGGGTTTTTTTGTTTGTTTGTTTCTGATGCGCTTAGATGAGGAATCGATGAATTGCATCTCTGCACTGAGGGCTCCCTATGGAGTTTGCGACGATGCGCATACTGAGAAGGAGGGGAAAAAACAACGGCACAGCGTTGGAATGGCCTGATCAGACCATCTCGACACCATGAGAGCGCACTGGAGCGATCAGACAGGACGCAGGGCTCTTTTTGTAGAAAAAGCCCAGCAGGAACTCATTAGCATAATAGGCCACACCCAATAGCAGAAACTCATTAGCATATTAGGCCACACCCCTGATGACACAGCTCATTAGCATATTAGGCCACACCCCCATGTTGCCAGACGTGTGGTCATCCAGCCACACCCACCTTTTGCTTCTTATTCTGTTTACCCTGTTTGTTGTCAAAACCCAGGGATTCTTTTGTAGCAGGAGCTTCTTTGCATGTTAGGCCACACACCCCTAATGTAGCCAGTTCCAATGAGTTTCTGCTGTTGGGTGTGGCCTATTATGCTAATGAGTTCCTGCTGGGTGTGGCCAACTCGGGAGCCAGCTGGAACTCCGTTCCTGTGCGTTCCTGCCCCAAAATAGCCCTGGACAGGAGAAAGTCTGTCTGTGACCTGTCACAACCCGTTTACTAGCGGATTCCCCCCAGTGTCTTTTAACTCCGCTTCTGCAGCAGAGCAGAACGGGTTGCCGATGGCTGTGGGGCGCTTCCCAGATGTTGTTGTCTGTTCGCGCCCTTTAAATTTACCTGGCATTCGTGCCTATGGCAGGTCTAATTGTGCGTATGATTGCAGCCTAAGTAAGGAAGACTATTTGGCAGGCTCTTACTCCATGTTCCTGGGGAATGCAGTTGTAGACTGTTACTACTTGAAAGAAAACAAAGCTGACACCACAGTAAGGTCCATAGGAGGGCTGGTGTTAGGGCTGCCAGCGGGAGGCAGAGTTGCCAGCTCCAGGTTGGAAAACTCCTGGAGATTTGGGGGTGGAGCCTGGAGAGGACAGGGACCTCAGTGGGGCATAATGTCATAAAGTGCACCCTCCAAAGTATCCATTTTCTCCATGGGAACTGATCTCTGTAGTCCGGAGATGAGCTGTAATGCTGGGGGATCCCCAGGTCCCACCTGGAAGTTGGCATCCCCTAGGTTGAGCTGAAAGCAAAGCTGAGCAGTTCTTGGGGGCCCTCAGAGTATAACACAGCAATGTCTGATAGGCCTGGGGGTACCAGTTGTGACAGGGTTAAGCATCCCTCACCAGTTTTCCACTTAAGACTATAGCCTCCCAGGGCTGCTTTTCATTTTAAAAGAGAGGGAACTGTTACATGCTTTTCCATGCAACTTCTATTTTTCTTCCCGCTTACCTATTTACTTGCTTACTTGATGTTTATTTATTGGATCACATCCTCATCTAACATTTATAGGTCTTGCTATGACTTGTCTTGCTCTTTGAAAATAGATGCATTTGGCTTATGTTCCCTCAGATCCATCGCTTCCTCCCATTCCTTTTCCAAACCAGATTTTCTGCTGGGTTAGTCAGTACTTTTAAAATGCCAGGGTTTTATCTGCAAAGTAGAAATGATGATAACTTACTCATTGGACGGGTAACGGAAACTGGGACTATAAAGTATTTGTGTACCTTAAAAGCAGCAGATTCATTAATAATGCTGTCCTAGAAACCAGACAGTTTCAGCATTTAATTATTATAGCTGCAGCTGGAAAATGTGCTGATAAATATATACGTGCAAGCTGCCAAAGTGCTGTGTTTAATCCAACTATCAGCTCAGTTCATGTATTCATTGCCAGTATCCATCTGCTTATTTGCTGTCATCACAAAAGCAACTTTATGGAAAGCTGAAAAGGAGCTCTGTGTGGTCAACCCAGTTTTTAAAGGATATGGCAGCATCCACCACTGGACATCACAGAGGTACCACAGGGGGAGGCAGCAGACCTTTGGGAGAAGATGATCAATCTGTTCCTTGTATTCATCATTTCACATTGAGTTTTTTGGTTTCTGAAGGGCCAAAGGGAGACTATTTACTTTGCCGTTCCATTCCCAGGCTTTGCGCACATTTGCCATCGACAAGCTAAAATAAAAGTCAATTGTTTGCGTTCTTTGTTTCCCATTCATTCCAGTGGCTTCCAGGTTCTGCATGATGTAAAATCTGCCCCCTTTGTTCCAATTCATTATGAAGTCTTTGTTTCTGGTTGTACTGTGGCATCTAAATCTCACTTTCTTCAAAGACCTCAGTGGTCTCACCACCTGTGACTTCTCCTTCGCTGCTGTCAGAGCTGCTCTTTCTGGGCTTGGGCCTCCATGTGGGACTTAGCTCAACATTGCAGCATGATCTCTGCTTTGTCATCTGCATCCTCTGAGGCTGAGACATTTCCAAGGAATGCTCCTGTTTCTTGGATTTCTTTGGACACCTCCCCAGGAGCTTGATGATATTCCATGGCAGGCAGACAAAGGGATATGCCAGCAGGAAATGAGACCATTGCTTATGCAGTTCAGCTTTCACCTAGAAAACAAAAAGATAGTAAGTAGGGTGAAAATTCTTCTGTGGGGATTTGCAAATGCTGTACAGCCTATCCTGGGGCACTCAGTACTGGGGTTAGAGAGCAGGTATAGAAATGTGCCCTTTTTGGAGCTTCTTGGAGCAATATTGAAGTCATCTTACAGGAGAAAGCCCTGACTTCCAGGGGAAACACAAGTAGAATTCCATAAGACATTCTTAGGGACCTGAGGCCAGCAAGATGTCAGAAGTGTGACTCACAAGTGCAGAACAACTGCTCATGTACTTGATACCACACTTCTGACATCTTGCAGTGGTCTCAGGTCTATTTTGCATCCTGCATTGCCCCTGCCACATTTCATGCGCTCTGTTTGCTAATGTACAGGAGCTAGGATCAAGAAGATCCCTATTACAATATTTGGACAGAAGATCCACACACTTGTACCTAGGTATCATTTAACGGTCCTCGATAGGATTTTACAATGCAGAAGATATTGTAATCAGTCATTGATTCATTCGTTCATGCTGCTGCCTCCCTCACAAGCCTATTCTTCCACCTACTTTCTTTTTCCCCTCACACTTCTTTTATACTACCATACTTTAACTCCTCCATGTTGACTGTTGATTTTTAAAGTATACATTTTTTAAAAAGTGGTTCAGGGGTTGCAGGGGTGTGTGTTCTAAACTGAAGAGAGGCTACTTTTTGGTGAATTCAAATTTCAGTGCAAAAAATTGCAGGAAAACTCACAAAGTTCTCATTTTGTTCCCCTGACCTGCTTTGGCATCATTTTATTTTAAACTTGCAAAAGCCTTCTTTTCTGTGTGATCTCAGTCAGTGATAGTGCAGTGAAAATGAAGCTGCCATAGTTCCAGGTAGCCAGTCCTGTTGTGACGGCTGCTTTCTTGCCTACCAGAACTGGTGTCATACTCGGGGCTGAATTGGGATTTATTACTGCTAATGCTAGTTTCGCTTCTGTAATCTTGCTTGCTCAGGACACATCTGGCTTCTGGCTTCGTTCGCTATCTCATGCCCTCGCTGCCATGAGATTCCTAGGGGGGGAGTGTGTGAGAGGCCGATTGTTGTAGTATTAGGAATGCACCTCCATAAGTGTAACTCTTCTTGAAGCAGCCCCAAGGAGCACCTGGGTTTTCACACGGGAGTGACCTTGGGTGAAGATAAGACTTTGGGAATAGCTAGTTTGGTTGTATATCTATCAGAACCATTAGTAAGCTGGTGTGTGTGAGGTATGTGTGGAATGTGGGCATTCACCTTTACTTTCCATCTCCCACCCTGGACTCGCCAGTCCTAACAAGGGCGTTCATCTCTGCAGTTGACCAAATCTTTCCAATAAACCTCTTTAAGTAATATTGGCTGAACCCACCTGTGATGGGTTTAGTCAAGTCTACCATGGGAAGGGGGCCTCCCTTATACCCATGGACAGCCATAAAGGGGCTCATCCCAATCAAGCTGTGCAAAGGATTATTGTAGCTGTATTCAGCGAATGGTAATAGGGACAATCAATTATCTTATTGATAATTCACATAGCACTGTAACACTTGCTCTAAGATTTGGTTGGTGTGTTCAGTTTGGCCATCCATCTTGGGATGGTGGCTACTGCTTAGTTCACATTCAACCCCTAAGAGTTTCAAAAATTCCTTCCAAAATTTGGCAACGAATTCCGTCCCATGGTCACTTATGACCTTTTTTGGCAAACTATGTAACCTGATGACATGCTGCAAAAAGAGTGTGGCTAACTGCTTAGCGGTGGGTATGCGTTTACAAGGTACAAAGTGGGCTTGTTTGGAAAATAGGTCCACTACCACCCATATAACAGTCTTGCTTTGACTCTCTGGAAGATCAGTAATAAAATCCATAGAAATCACAGACAGTTGCAACTTTCCAGGGACTCCCCCCCCCCGCCGTTTACTCATAACTCAGGGACTCAGGTCCAACCTACCTGAGGGACCACCTTTCCCCACATATACCCCCAAGAGCACTTCGGTTGGGGACACAACACCGCCATAAATGTAACTCTTCTTGAAGCAGCCCCAAGGAGCACCTGGGTTTTCACACAGGAGTGACCTTGGGTGAAGATAAGACTTTGGGAATAGCTAGTTCAGTTGTATATCTATCAGAACCGTTACTAAGCTGGTGTGTGTGATATATGTGTGGAATGTGGACATTCATCTTTACTTTCCATCTCCCACCCTGGACTCGCCAGTCCTAACAAGGGCGTTAATCTCTGCAGTTGACCAAATCTTTCCAATAAAATTATTTACGTAATATTAGCTGAAGAGTGGCTCAGCCTCAGTCACAGTTCAATTAATTCACAAGACACTCACTTTACTTGTTATTTCTAGAAACAAGCTGAAGGGGACAGACTTCCATGTGCTATTCTCCCCAACCATCCCAAGGAACATTGTGTGGAAAATTTAGTACTTTTGCAATCAGAAAATAATCTTCCCATAAAAAAACACAGAAGACCACTAAGAACACTACCCAGCCTGAGGTACAGACTGTACCTGCTAGTAGGTCCTGTGTCATATACTAGGAAAAGCAAATGATACAGGCACCAGTTTGTGGAGTCTTGGTGATGGAGTTTCTAGCTTGTTTCCATTCATATTGTTTGTAAATTTGTTAGCAACAAGGATACCACAGTTTTAACATACCTCACCATTAGAAAAACAGTACAAAAGTGCTACGAGAAACCCCTGGAAGAGAAAAAAGATAAATTAGATTTGAATATTGCACAAATATAATTCAACTCTGAACTTATACGATCACATAATATTGTTCCTAAAAGCACCTGAAACCTGAACCATCACACTGGCAAACTGAACATTAATACAACTAGTTTATTTTGTGGAAGAATGGTCTTTGACTCATAGGAATTGTGGGACAAGGCATCAAACCCATGCCCATATCCAATAATCTATTTTATTTCCCTTACAATAGTTTTGCCCAAGGAAGTGTCTGGTTTGCAGTTATGAACCACTAAATTTGATCCAATTTAGAGTCCAGTGGCATCTTTAAGACCAACAAAGGTTTACTCAAGGTATGAGCTTTTGTGTGCATGCACACTATTTCAGATACATTGTAATAGAAGGTAAGAGTTTAGTTTAGTTTTGTCTTTGCATATCTTAAAACATCTTCATCATTTTACATGTTAATTTGCTATTCAGCCTCCGTCTATAAGTTTGAACTCTCACCTTCTATTCTAATGTATTTGAAAAAGTGTGCATGCAGACTTCCGGTCTGTGGCTCGGTGATGGCAGACGCTCTCCCCTACCTCTGGGGAGAAGATCCGCGCTCCAGTGGGATTGGAGGGGGGCCACCTCAAGTGGCTCCCCCAGGTGAGCCTTAGTTAAAGGCTCAAAGCCGGGGGTGCTGGGGGGGGCGACCTCTTCGATGGCATAATGCCGGAGAATTGAGGCGCTCCTTTTTGCCCCAATCGGTCCGTCCCCTGTGAGGCTCAGTTTTATGCTGAGCATAGCCGATGCCGGCTGGGACAAGCAGAGGAGGTCATCAAATTAACGAAGCTACAAGAGGTCTGAGCACAGACCGGCAATGAATTGGAGAAGGAGACAAGTGAGTGGGAGACAAGGGTCACCTTCTCCAATATTTTAAGATAAATGGTGATTCTTTTACATTGTTCACTCAAGAATAAAAGACAGCTCAAGGTCTGCTAGAGTCCCTATTTCCAGAAATCCCTTATCTGACAAATATTTATTTAGCATAATCTCTGTGTATGTTTGGACTTCCATCTTCAATAGACTAAATACTTCTAAGATATTTCATCTTCTGTTAATGAAATGCCTGCTGGTAAATAAGAAAAAAAATCAAAGTTGTTACCACAGTTTAGTTTTGTTCCCAAAGCATGTTACTTCTTCCCTACTTCTAGCAGTTAGGAAGATATTTGGGTGGTATATAAATCTTTGAAGCCAGTTGCTGTCTTTCCAGAGACCTGCTTGATTATTGATTACTATTTACAAGAGATATGGGGAATACCTTTTAGTCTTGGTGTATCATGTTAGCATTATTAATATTTTATAGAAAGTGGAAAGAGACATTTAAAATTTGAAGAAACATTTAGTTAATGTAGGCCTTTTCATTTGCTTTATAGATATATAAATTGTCAAAGTTTCTTTCACCTATGAAAGTGGTCTTAGTGCTTGGTCTAACATTTTAAAGATTCAGTGCTCTCCTCATTGTACTATAACTTTCCTGTGAACTCTTTTGTTTATTTATATTTATTTATTTATGCTTTCAGCTTGTATCCCGCTCGAACCCCCAAGGGGTCTCTGAGCGGCTTACAGTTACTCTTTATCCCTATCTATGGCCACATATAGTCAGGGTGCCCTACCGGCACCCAGTGGAGGGACTTGCTGTTCTTCTCTCTCGGTTCGGCTTCTTGTCGGCTCGGCTTTCGGTTTTCCCGGCTCCTCTACTTCTCCTTCTCGTGGTCTTTGGCGTCGGCTGTGATCGGCGGGCCTATCCGGCGCGCGGTTCACGTCAGCGCAGCTCCGGCTCTGTCCATTTGGCTCCGCCGTGCCTGTGCCTCTACGTTCTTTGCGTCTCCTTGCTCCGCCTTCCACCAACGTCCGATCCACCGCTGGTGTTGTGCCTAGTCGCCATTTCGCCACTCGCCGCCAATGCTCCATCAGCCCCCACAACGGGGAAGGGTGCCCGTTAACAGGATCAAACTAAACAAAATCTTTTAAAAGGGTAAATATCTGCCTCTTAGGTGCCTAATTTGGACCATGACTTCAGTGCATCCTTCTTCTATATTCCCTAATAAAAATTGTCAGCCCATGTTTCTGCTAATCAACATATCTTCTTCGTGGTCTCTGTGCATCACACCCTTGGGATACTCTGCGCCTGCGCTGACCTTCTCGGTACCGATAGCTAGCAAAAGGGATTTTCGCGCCTCTCCCAGGTCACGCGCCGGCTCCACTGCGCATGACCAAGGAGGGGCACGCAGATCCCGCCAGTTCTCTTCTGACCGCCGCGCTGGTAGGACGCCTTCTGCCTCGGTCTGCTAAGTACCAAACTTTTTTTGCTAAACTTACGTTTAGTTAGTTTCTTTTTCTTTATTTTTGTAGTTAGCATTTTTCTTTCGGTGTTTGTTCTTTATTTACGTTCCCCTCCCGCTGGCCTATGGCCCCGCGGTGGGGTTGTTTCAAACGGTGTAGGACTTGCGGCCTTAAAATATCCCCCACCGACGGGCACTCGCTTTGCCTCGTTTGTTTAGGGGAGTCGCACTGTGTCTCTAAGTGCAGACATTGCCGAAAGTTTTCGAACCAGACGAGAAAAAACAGGGCAGCTCGTCTACACTTGGCCCTGATGGAGAAGGCACTATCTCCACAGTCCTCTTCACCGTTGGACACGTCCGGGCACGCCTCGATGTCCACCTTGGCTGCGGACACTTGTCCTCCCGTTCCGGGATCATCGACGTCGACGGTCGCAATCGATGCTTCGGCACCGAAACGATCGACGCCGATAAAGGACCACCCCGTACCTTCCAAGATCCGGAAGCAGGGCAAAGACTCACAGCAGTCGAAGAAACCTAAAACGGACAAACCCAAAGTCCATAAGGTTTCGGCTAGTCAGGGTCGAGATCCCACGCAAGAACCTCACCCGATCGGTTCGGATCTCGACATCGACCTTACTCAACAGACAAATCAGTCGCAATCTGATATGTCGAGCCGTCAATCCTCTCATGCCTCCCCAGAACGTGGAGTCGAGGATCGGCACCGACCAACTTCTCCTCCCCTGACTTGGGATGAGAGGCAATGGCATTATTTGTACGGGAATCGATACCCATACCCTTGGGCACTCCCGATACCACCCCCACCTGAATGGGATCGTCAGTCGGTGTCATCCCGCATTTCGCGCTTTCAAGATCGACCATCGGTATCGAAGCAGTCGATACCGACGCATCCACCAGACCCGGTTGTGCCCCCGATTAACACACCGGCACCGTCTCAACCTGAATTACTCGAATCATCTCCAGAACCATCCAATGTATCCTCCGATTCAGATGGCTTTTCTGAACATATCGAGGATGTAGATGCACAGCCCACCTCGCAAGATGTGGAAGCGGATTTACCTATTTCTCCATCAGAGGATGTTAAGTCTTATGGAGATTTTATTCAACGCATGGCATTAGATCTATCTATGACTCCTACTCTCGTTGCCAGTTTTGTGGATGATAACGTTTTTGACATTATGCACTCTAACACTTCGCCCTCCGTGGCTCTACCAATGACAAAAGTTCTCTTGCAAACTACCAAGGACTTTTGGACTCGTCCAGCCTCCATTAATGTCTCTAATAAGCGTCTGGATCACATGTACAAGGTCCAGGAATCAGGGGCTGAGTTTTTATACACACATCCTAAGCCCAATTCTTTGGTCGTTTCCTCGTCCACGAAAGGAAAAGCGAGCCACTCTACTCCATCAGACAAAGAAGGAAAAAAGTTGGATTCGGTTGGTAGAAAATTCTACACTGTCGGTGCAATGGGCATTAAAACGGCGAACTATGCCGCCTGCATGGGCCGTTATCAATTCAATTTATGGAAGCGTTTGAATGATTTCCTCCCGCACGTGCCCAAAGAGTGCCAACCTCAGATTAAAAGGATTCAGAATGAAGGGATGGTCTTGGCTAGACACCAAATTAGTGCTGCCAAGCATTCCCTGGAATC
This sequence comes from Gekko japonicus, assembly GCF_001447785.1. Classification (NCBI taxonomy): domain Eukaryota; kingdom Metazoa; phylum Chordata; class Lepidosauria; order Squamata; family Gekkonidae; genus Gekko; species Gekko japonicus. Next base: position 644,246 of record NW_015168050.1, read on the forward strand.
CGCTAGTAAGACTCTAGCAACCTCTGTAGCGTTACGCAGACATGCCTGGCTCCGCTCTTCATCATTGCCATATGACACCAGATCCTCGGTGGAAGACCTTCCCTTTGAAGGTTCTGGATTGTTTAGCTCCACCACTGACACGGTTCTGCAGGAAATGGATAAGAGTATCAAGACGTCCAAGAGTTTGGGGATCTCCCCCACGACCAAATACTCGAAATCCAAGCAGTGGCCTAGGCAACCTTGGTCGACCAGGCAACCGTACAACAAATCACCTACGGATCAATGGCAAAGACCTCCCTCTCAGTCACGGTCTTTTCCCCCGAAAAATAAGGGACAATCGTCCGGTGCCTATAAGTCGAAATTCCCTAAGAATCCCAAACAGGGACTTTGACTTCAACCTTACTGCTCAGACTCGCCTTGCACCCTTCCTGCACGCATGGCTCGCCATTTCTACGGACAAATGGGTGCACTCTATAATAAGAGATGGCTATCTCATAGAGTTTTCTCTGACTCCCAAAATCTCCCGTTTTATCAGAACCCCGGCGTCTCCTGCCCTGCTACAGGAGGTACAATCGCTGACACAAAAAAACGCTATAGAGAAAGTCCCGATGGCGGATTGTTGCCGCGGGATTTATTCCAAATATTTCACGGTCCCCAAGAAGGACGGAGGACTTCGTCCAATCATGGACCTTCGTTTTCTCAATCGGTTCATCATTTACAGAAAGTTTCGCATGACCACGTTGCAAAGCATTTTACCACTCCTGTCTCCAGGGACTTGGATGGTCACTTTAGATCTCAAAGACGCTTATTTTCACGTCTCCATCCATCCTCGTCACAGAAAGTTCCTCAGATTCGCAGTCGGGGAGGACCATTACCAATTCAAAGCCCTTCCATTCGGGCTCTCTACCGCCCCCAGGGTTTTTACGAAGGTAATGGTGGTTGTCGTCGCTCATCTTCGCCTTCAGGGCATTCAGATCTTTCCGTATATAGACGACTGGTTGATGGTGGCAGATTCAAGAGAATGTCTCCTTCAGCACATCACCATCACATTGTCGGTCCTATCCTCCCTTGGAATTCTGGTGAATTTACAGAAATCCATGCTGCAACCTGCAACTCGCGTGCAGTTCATAGGAGCTGTCATAGACTCCCTAGCCACTCGGGCGTACCTTCCTCGCCAACGGGCAGATACCATTCGTCTGGAAATTCAACGTTTGTTCCAGTCCAACGTGACATCAGCGGTCCACATTCAGCGGATCTTGGGTCTCATGGCAGCCACCACTTCCGTGATCGAATATGCACGCCTTCGCATGCGCCCGTTGCAGCTGTGGTTTCTAAAGAAATTTCGCCCTTCCATCCATCCTCCGAGCCTTCAACTGGTAGTGCCTCCGCAGGTCCTCGTCTCCCTGCAGTGGTGGCTCGTGGACACCAATCTGTTGGCGGGTGCACCGTTCCAACCGATCGTTCCCGTAATGTCCATCACCACAGATGCCTCCCTGTGGGGTTGGGGTGCTCATACAGACGACACTTGTGTGGGTGCTCCATGGCAACCCCTTTGGAAGAGTCATCATATCAACTATCTGGAACTGCTGGCCGTAAAATTTGCCCTCAGATCCTTACTCAGACAGGTTGTAGGAAAAGCTGTGTTGATTTTTACGGACAACACAACTGCGATGGCTTATATCAATCGCCAGGGCGGGACCGTGTCCAGGTCCCTTTGCAGGCTAGCTATGGACATATGGGAAGAGTGCCTTCATTGGAACATCACTCTCCAAGCTGCCCATCTGCCAGGAACTTTGAACCAACAAGCGGATTTCCTGAGCAGAGGGGGAGCATCGGACCACGAATGGGAGTTGAACTCAAAGTATCTCCTTCCTCTTTTTCAACATCTGGGACATCCCCACATCGATGTTTTTGCAACTCGATTGAACAAGAAGTGTCCCAGGTTTTGCTCCAGAGCGGGGTTGGACCCTCTGTCAATGGGGGACGGTCTGTTGATGTCGTGGGCTCACGACTTTCTATACCTATTTCCTCCGATTCCGCTGCTCCACAGGGTGCTTGTGAAAATACAACAGGACAAGCCCCATTGTCTCCTGGTAGCCCCCTGGTGGCCTCGGCAGGTGTGGTTTCCGACACTGCTGCGGTTAGCCAAGGGATCCTTCGTACACTTCCCGCAGGAGTTGGATCTCCTCCAAGCTCAGGAAGGCCAGGTCCTTCACTACGATCCTCTGAGTCTCAAGTTGACTCTATGGGAAATACGCTTTCAGTGATGGATGACCGTATCAATGAGGTCCTGTTGAATTGTCGTAAACTGTCTACTAGGACGTCTTACGCAAAGAAGTGGGATTTATTCCTACAGTACTTGAGTTCTTCCAATTTACCTCCTCCGCCAGTGGATTTGAGGTCTATTTTTGCGTTTATTTTGTCCAGAATGGACTTGGGACTCAGTTTTTCTTCAGTTAAGGTGTATTTAGCTGCGGTGTCAGCTTTTCATCCATCTATTGATGGGTTTTCAGTTTTCTCGCATCCTCAGACGAAACAGTTTTGTAAAGGTCTTATTCGCCTGTACCCTCCCCGTCGTTCTCCGACTCCGGCCTGGGATTTGGCTTTAGTTTTGCGGTTTTTGATGGGAAAACCCTTCGAACCACTGGCCACTTGCTCTCTAAAGTTGTTATCGCTCAAGACTGCGTTTCTGGTGGCCATTACTTCTGCTCGTCGAGTCAGTGAGTTGTCTGCTTTAAGGTGTGATCCACCATACTTGATTTTTTCCCCTCATGGGGTGTCGTTGTCTTTGGACATCTCCTTCTTACCGAAAGTCGTTTCGGAGTTTCATCTACGTTCAGATATAGTTTTGCCGTCATTTTTCCCGTCTCCTGCCAATGAAGAGGAACGGAAATTGCACTCTCTGGATGTTAAGAGGGCGTTGCTGTTCTATTTGGGCAGGACCAAGTCTTTTCGTCAGTCTCCAGCCTTGTTTGTTGCTCACAGTATGCCCTCCCTAGGGAAGAAGATCTCTTCCCAGACGCTGTCCAGGTGGATTGTGGAAGTAATCAAGCTATGTTACGCTTTGGCTAAGAGACCTCTTCCAGGTCAACTTCGCGCCCACTCTACAAGGGCGGTGGCGGCTTCCACAGCTTTCCTGAGAGGGATGCCATTGGAGGACATCTGCAACGCTGCGACTTGGGCTACTCCGCTCACCTTCGTGAAGCATTATGCCCTTGATGTCCGGTCTACTCGTCGTGTGGCGTTGGGTCGGTCTATTTTGCAGACGGCGCAGGTGTAGGGCCTCGGCCCCTCCTCCAGGTAAGAGTTATTGCTTGCTATTCTCCCAAGGGTGTGATGCACAGAGACCACGAAGAAGATAGACAGGTTGCTTACCTGTAACTGGTGATCTTCGAGTGGTCATCTGTGCATTCACACCACCCGCCCTCCTTCCCCTCTGCTCTCGGCCCTTCATCTTGTTTCTTTGAAGGCTGTTGGGCGGCGGTCAGAAGGAACTGGCGGGATCTGCGTGCCCCTCCTTGGTCATGCGCAGTGGAGCCGGCGCGTGACCTGGGAGAGGCGCGAAAATCCCTTTTGCTAGCTATCGGTACCGAGAAGGTCAGCGCAGGCGCAGAGTATCCCAAGGGTGTGATGCACAGAGACCACGAAGAAGATCTAACTGTTAAGGACCTTCCCTCTTGGGGTTTTAGTCATAGTGTGGGTTTAATTTTTCTTGTCTTTTTATCCTGGGGTACCTTTTTCCCTCCCCTTTTCTTTTCTGTTAGTCTGTAGGTGTAACAAAAATAATAAAGCTACCCTGTCTTCAGGGGATTTTAAAAAAAAGAAAGAAAAAGTGTGCATGCACATGAAAGCTCATATCTTGAATAAACCTTTTGTTATGTACTAACAAAGGGACCACGCACGCGGTTGGGCCCGCACGTGGTCAAGCAAACAAACAAAGCTTTGTGACCAAAACAATAGACGCAGAGGATCCAAGATCGGATCAGTCAGTCAGTCCGGACCTATGGTTATGGCACTGTAAATAAACCAATCACGAGTGTGGGGTGTGTTGTTGGGTATGGCTTGTATTGACATTTAAGCAGGACCCCGGGCCCCGCTCATCATCTCAGTCTTTGCCTGTTAAACCATGAGCTGAAATCACTAGACTATGCGTCTTGAACCCAGTACTTTTCACTGGAGACAAGGATGGGACCCCGATGAGCAAACCTGACCCCAGCTCAGAAGCAAGCACTGCACCATGCTTCCATCTGCAGGACCACATGCCCCGCACCGCTACAGCACCCCGAGTCATGGCTGCTGCTCTGGGACATATCTCCATCTTCAACCCAGCCCACCCTGAGCTATGGGAGGCATGGGTTGAACAGCTCACGTACTTCTTCCAGGTCCAGGGGACCACTGACCCCCACATGAAGAAATCATGGCTTCTCAGCACATGCGTCATCTCCACAATCCATCTGGCCCAGAGCCTTATTACTCCAAAGAAGCTAGATGCTGCAACATTCAAGGAACTGGTAAAGACCCTCACTGACCATTTTGTGCCAAAGCCATCCAAGATGGCCATGCACATGGACTTTTTTGCACACACCCAAAAATCAGGGGACGCAGCCGCTGACTTCATGGCTGACATCCGCTGGCGGGCGATCAACTGTGAGTTTCCTGCCATCGAGGACGCCCTGTTGAACCAGTTTTGTCTGTGGGGTCTGAGAACAGAAACTCCACAGGAAACTCATTGGCCTCAATGACATCAAGCTGGACAACGCCCTCCAAGCAGCCATGACCTTTGAAAAGGTGCAAAGAGACTGCCAAGTGGCATCAGCCCACCACGTGGCCTATGCCCACGCCTCAGATGCATTGGATGAGGAAGAGGTCCTCCAAGTCTGCCGGCCAGACCGCCGGGGGCAACGACCGCCCTCTATGTCCACCCCACAAGCCGTGAAAACTAATGCACAACTAACATGTGCCAGCTGTGGGGATTCGCATGAACCCCGTTCCTGCTGTTTTCAGGATGTGACCTGCCAGTCCTGCGGGAAGACATCGCCGAGCCTGCCGCTCCAGGGGAACCAGATGACAGCAGACTCTCTCGCCAGCTGAGCGTAACTACACGCAAATCGACAAGGAGGGCCTGGCAATCGTGGCAGGAGTAAAAACGTTCCACGATTACCTCTACGGCCAGCCTTTCACCATGGTCATGGACCACAAGCCTCTCCTGTGACTACTTGCCCAGGACCGCCAGACCCCACAGATGCTCTCCCCCCGGATGCTCTGCTGGTTGATATTCCTGGCCAGGTACCAGTATGCGCTAGTCCATCGCCCCGGTAAAGTGATGAGTCATGCTGACACCCTCAGCAATCTCCCGCTGCCCTCCTGCAACCCAGACCTGGCTCACCATGATGCCCTGCTGGAGGATCTTCCCAACTGGCCAGTCCAGGTCTTCGACGTGTCTCGCCACACCGCCCGTGACCGCGTCCTCTCCCAGGTCCGGGACTGGGTGGGGAGGGAGTGGCCCACTAGCCCAGTGGGCCCAGAGCTTGCCGCTTATTCATCCCGCAGAAATGAGCTGTTGACCCATAAAGGGTGCCTGCTATGGGAAAGCCGGGTGGTGGTGCCAGCTCCGCTGCACAAGCAGGTGCTCACAGTTTTGCATGACACACACCTGGGGATTGTAAGGATGAAGGTTCTGGCCAGGAGCTATGTGTGGTGGTTGGGGCTGGATGCAGAAATTGAAGACCGGGTGAAGCGCTGCCAAACATGCCAGGAGTCATGGCCTGAACCCCCCAGGGCTCCCACGTGGCCATGGGAGTCATCACACAAGCCGTGGGCTAGGCTCCATCTAGACTTTGCAGGACCCTTCCAAGGACAAATCTTTTTCATACTGGTGGACGCCTACACCAAATGGCTGGAAGTGGACCCAGTTCCATCCACCTCATCTCGATCTGCCATATGGGCAAATGTGGCAGATTTTCAGCACGCACGGCATCCCAGACTCCTTAGTAATGGACAACGGAACTGACTTTACCTCCGCAGAGTTCCTGGAGTTCGTGCAATACTATGGGATCAGGCACATCTGCTCCGCACCATTCCACCCCGCGACCAATGGCCAGGCCAAGCGCATGGTCCGCACAACGAAGGATGCACTGTGCTGCATGAATCAAGGGAACTGGGACTACAAGCTGTCCACCTTCCTCTTTAACCAAAGAATCACGCCACACTCCACCACCGGACACAGCCCAGCAAAGCTACTGATGGGACGGCGGCCCACGACGACGTTAGACCATCTGCACCCCGATCGGGCACCAGAACACAGCACAACCCCAGAGAATCAAGAGGCACCACAAGGATTCTTTCCAGGGCATCCTGTGTATGCCAGGAACTATGCCTGGGGTCCAGCATGGATTCCGGCCAAGGTAATCAGAGTGACAGGCCCCCTGTCATACGAAGTCTCCAGGGATGATGGCCAACTGCTAAAGAGACATGTGGACCAACTACGCCACTGCATCCTCATGGCCGACCCTGACAAACCAGAGGATAGCGAGGACGAACGGCTGAGCCCAGCAGAAAGTGAGCCGGAGGATCAGGATACGTCCGCACACGCTCCTCTGTGGCCAAGCGCTCTGGCAGAAGCAGCCACCAGCAACAACGCTGATTGGCCTCGTAGTCATGAATCCAGTAATACTCCAGCCCCAACGGAGCGACCGGAAGCTTTGCCAGAACAGCTGAGGGTCGGGCCAGGAGGGACGTCCCTGGCCCCCGAAGTACGCCGGTCCACCAGGGAACGGCGGAGGCCCACCCACCTCAAAGACTTTGTCTGTTAGGAGGAACCGAACTTTGGGGGGAGGGGTGTTATGTATACAAAGGACCACATACGTGGATGGGTGCGCACGTGGTCAAGTGCACTAGCAAAGCTTCGCGACCCAAAACAACAGACTCGTAGGATCCTAAAATGGACCAATAGGTTAGCCCAGATCCGCAAAGGAACCTAAGGTTATTGGTGCACTGTAAATAAACCTATCACGGGTGTGAGGTGTGTTAGTTGGGTGTGGCATGAACGGACATATAAGCAGACCCCCCGGTCCTGCTTCCTTGTCTCAGTTTTGCCTACTAATAAATTATGAGCTGAAATCACTTGACTATGTGTCTTGAACCCAGTACATTATACCTCCACTACAGAAGGTTCAGCAAGAAGCAAATAGGGAGCAGAGGTCATGTGACTGTGTATAGAGTCTATGGACAGTGGATGGCAGTTAGAAATTGGCAGTGTCAAGGGCACACCAGAGGCACAAAGTCAGTATTGTAAGATTTTCCAGGTATGCTGAGCCCCTACTTGATGGTATTACTTTGCATGAGGGAAAAAAATGGTGCAAGGATAAATGCTCCCCATTGAACTTGTTGGGAATGGAAAAAAACTGCTCCCACTACTCATGCACAGCTATGGCTCAGTTTAAGAAGCAGCTAAGTCTGTACCCAATCACAGCTTCCAGAAACATTATACAAATCCCAGGTAAGCAAGTAATAGTTCAGACGGTAGGGCATGTGGCATGGGGCTACAACTCTCTGGCCTCATGTTGGGCACACTTAGAACATACACACACATTGTGGTGTAGGGAGCTCTAGAGTAATGGCCCTTTGAACAAACATTGGCCCAGCATATTGCTTACATTCTTCTCTATTCTCTTGAAGAAGCATTTCAGGGGGTAATTTGGGCTGCAATGGGAGGAAGGAATTGAGAAAAATAAGTAGAAATTGTTTGGTCCTTAGAAATGGGTCCATAGAAGTAGGATATTCTTTTTTTAAAAAAAAAATATTTATTGGGTTTTCAAGTCATAAACAGTAACATAATAGCTTATAGACAATAACATCATCAAAAGTCAACATGTCAACCAAAAATACTTTTTAACAGCAACTAAGTCAAATAAGGACTTTTCTGATGTTCCCAAATTCATTCCATAGTCAACCACTAACCGAATACTAATCTCTACATATGGCATTCATCAAGTTCCATACCAGCAATCTGATTTAGTGCCAAATTTTAACCATCTCAAACCCTCCATTACTCGGGAGTCACCTAACCTGACTGCATCTACAATTACATTTTAATACATCTCATTTATTCAAATCAGCTATAAGTTACTTATTTCTACTATAAACATATATATTGCAAGAATTTATTTCATTTGTATATATTTTATCTTTTTCTCCACTTGTTTGGATTTTCACTATAACATCTATCCCCTCTAATTCTGAGATACTTTTTCATACAATTATTTTGCTATTATAATATTCCTTACGTCCCTTCATTTTTTACTAATTTTTATATCTTTATTTTCATCACCAACCACTTCCTTTGAAAATTAGTGCCCTTTAAACTAATCATTTTTCAACACCTTTCCAGAATCTTCCACATTTTACATTCATTCACACATACACATACACCTAATTATTTTTACTGATCATAAATTAATTATACTCTATATAGTATTCCCTAGCCTAAATCCAATTCATAAATTTCCATTAAACTTTTCTCTCCATATTTATTTACTGCTTACTATTTTAGCCTTTAACACTCCATTGTCTTCACCCTCTATTGTCACCCTTACATCTTCAACCACTTTAACTTTTAACAGACTTTCCATAGTCAGGTTCTTCCGACTAGGATAAAATTGACATATTTATATTATGGTTAGGATGCCAGACATATAATAAGTTTCTATTGCACTGGGCGCTGTTTGTTTCAGACTAAAATAAGAAGTTCAATTATTCTTATTCAACTCTATAATCTCTTTTTCTTGTTGTGAAATACTGGTTACCTCCCCCCACCTTTTTAATGTTTTTTCGATTAAAATTAAATTGATGGTATTAAAAAAATCTTTTTATCATGAAAACTTACATGGAAGGAACTCATTGTCAGATGAATGAAGAGTTTTATATCCCTGGAAATCCCTTTGACTTGTTCATCAAGGATGAAGAAAAAGACAATCTCATGTATCCCAAGTAATGGTATTAATACCAGAGTTGATCTTGCCAACCTTAAAATAAAAAAAAATGTAAAATATCTTTGACACAAAACTGATCAAGAAACCAAGATGGACTCAACATAACATTTATTGCATTTTAATCATTTCTGTCTTGCTCATGCTACCAAAATGCTTATAGGCAATTCAAACACAATATAAACAATTCATAAATACTTGCATAACATATTAAAATAACATTAAAGATAATGAACAGAAAACTAGCTAAACAAGTATGTTTTTGCTGGCTCTAGAGACTTACTGTGTGCCAGCTGAATATCTGGGGGGAGGATGTTCCATAACTGAGTGTCCACTACAAAAAAAGTCCCTGTCTTATATGTCTATCCCTCTATTCAGACAATGGGGCACAGAGAGTAGGGCTTTGGATAATGGCCACAATAAACAGGCTGGTTCATATGAAGTAGAAGTTCTTCAAATGTAGACTAGTCTCAGACCAAAGAATCACTTGAAAGGTAAACAGCACTTTGAAAGGAGCCCAATTTTTTAAATTTTGTCTCCCACCACCACACAGTTGCAGTGGGAAATGTCAGCTGAGGGCAGAAGATCCCCTGCCCTCACAGGGAAGGGAGTAACTCTAAACTGAGGGCAGTAGGCAAGTGGAAACCACAGAGGAATGGTTATGTGGGAAATGAGTCAGCTAATACTGAGTGGGTCAATTCATACAGAATGTTGTTATACCGGAGAGTTCTCAGAGTGTAGCATCAGCCACCCCAGAAAAGAAAACTGGACTACACTGTCTCTGAATCAAATTCCCTCCTCTGTCATTTGTTGATTGGGAGCAAAAGGAGGTCTCGACCAGATTCATTATGTGTGTTAGGGGGGTGTCTTCTTTTTCCTGTTCCCCCAGCAACCATTCGTGGGTTCCCAAAAAGCATAATACTGAGAACTTCTTTAACCTAGGCAGAGATTAGTGATGATTTTTATCTAAGCTAAATAGTGGAGACCAGCTGGAATGCTACATTTTATCTAAGCTAAATAGTGGAGACCAGCCATTTCGGAGACAGCTGGAATGCTACGTGAGGCCTCCTATTCTTAATCTCAAAATTGATGTCCATTTTAATGGATTTTTTTGTTTTCTAAATTAATGCTATGTTTTTTTTAAAAAAGCCATCAGTTCCCCCTTGTAGAAGTCATTGCAAATTATTGTAAAATTTTGTTTTCAGTTTAAAAGGCTAAAGGGTAAAAAGATTAGTACAAATCTGGGAACCCAGTGCCTACCTGAATTTATAATCATGGAAATTCATTTGCTGGGCTTTAAGTTTCGAAAGCAGCAGCTTTAGAATGTGAAAGAAGATACAGACATTAACCTTCAAAGAGAAAAACACACTTTGTTAGTGTTAGATATGAGACTCGAGGCAGCAGGTGAACAGTGATAACAGCTTTATTGAACACGAAGTCAGAAGAACCAGAACGAGACAAACAACAGAGCAACAGGCTCCTTTTTAAACTGTCCGGGCTTGGCAAGCCACGCCCACATGTCAGATAAGATCCAATCAGATACTGTACATAAAGACCAATCACTTTGCTTCCCTTGTTCTGATAGGTCGGTTTACAATACCTTGCTTAGACTCAAACTCAATACAATCATATATTCTGTTCCATACATAACAGTTAGTTTCAATTAATGCAGTGAGTTTGCCGGCTCATCCATCTTCCAATAGCCAGAGAACGGCTGTTAAGGGCAGAACTTGTTGTGTACTGCCTCTTTAAGAGGTTATCCCAGTAAGTGTCAGGTTCCCAGTCAAATCTCTCTCCACACACACTTTCTTTGGTGAAAGTTTTATTAGAAGATATGAGATGTTCAGGGTTCAAACTTATTACTGATGTAATAAGGCGGGAAAGCAATGTATAACTAAAACCCCACATTCCATTCATACACATCAGCACTACTATCCAGACCATGAAAGAATATACGGCCCGCCAAACACAGACTTGTCTTCAAGGACGCTCCCGTGAGAAGAGCCATCCTTGAGGTGTCATAGAAGAGTTACCAAAGCAAAACTCCCTAATTCTACCAGCTGTCGACCATTCACACACACACACACACCCAGGAATTCAAGTCCGGGCTCTTTTTGTAGCAGGAACTCCTTTGCATATTAGGCGACACACCCCTTAATGTAGCCAATCCTCCAAGAGCTTACAGTAGCCCCTGTAAGAAGAGCTCTGTAAGCTCTTGGAGGATTGGCTACATTAGGGGTGTGTC
>NW_015168050.1:655496-715383 GCF_001447785.1 Gekko japonicus
AACAGCAGGTTCCAGTAGCTCATAGGGATACAGATACAGTAACTCAGCGGCCTGAGCCTGACAGTAGGCCTCAGAGCAAGCAGAAGAGTAGAAGGTACTCATTGGCTCTTTCCACACTCTCCTGTTAATCTATGTTCACCACGGTGTCCTCCAAGCAATTCTACAGTAAAATCAAATTCAACCTTCTTTTTATTCCAGGGTCCCCCCCCCCCATTCTGCATTATGTTACTTCCCTTCAGTGGTTGGCCTGGTTTCAGCCCACCGTTGCCCCGGTTTTTTTGGATGCTGTTTTGCTGTGGACTTAAATTGCCTCAACTTGAACCCTGAAAAATCTGGAGTTGCAGGCAAATGCTGAAAGGACCAGTGCTTCTCTTCTCAGTCTCCATGCTAGCAGCTTGCAGGAGTACAGGGCATACTAAGAATCTGTAGAACCAGGCCAGGTCAACCCTGGCCTAAAGCTCTAGAAACAGCTAAGTATTGTAATTCTTTATTCCAATAGCCAAGTTACCTGCCCTACAGTTACTGTTAATAAAGAGGCTTTCAGCCTAATGGAACTGGGTGTTTGTTGTTTGCTCCATTGCAGAGAATAGGATAAATTCACAAAGCAAAAATTGAACCTCTGAATGTATAAAGAAGTATTTTTATTCTATACATGTAAGCATCTTTTGCTGCCACTGCCTTGTCTTATTCTGTGTTTTTTTCTAAGTCAAGAGGTTCAGATCCAACCCAGCCACAGCTGCTAGAGGAAAAAGTGGTGCTATTTGAGAAAAAGGACACGAAAGCTGTGCACCACACAACAGAACAGGGGACTGGTGTTCACACCTACAGCAAATGGGCCCAGTAATAAGGCATTGCATTTTGTCATCTCATTTATGTCTTTTACTTACTAGCTGTGGAATACAGGGCCTTCATTATACATGACACACAAGCATGTACAATAAAAGCCAGGCAGTAGCTCTTCCTAAGCATGTGGGGTGGGGTGGAGGATTTGGAGCTGGAAGAATATAGGAGTGGAGAAGAGGGTGCTTCATCCATACCTTACCTGCCATGCCTCCACTCCAAACCATGCTACACAAGCCTCTCCTCCTTCCTCCCAAGCTCCATTTGCTTCTTTGCCTCTCTGGAACCCTATAGAGGAAAAACATCTCGGAAGGGAAGATTTGTTGCCGAGAGATGAACCATAAGATAGTCTCAAGCACCCTAGTCCACTGCTGCTTTTTTGCTTCAAATTCCCTTATCAGAACTGCTTTTCTATAGGGGGAAAAATGGCTACCACACATTTATAAAAGGACTCAAGCAAGACTCTAGAGTGGCAGCACAAACATGGGAAGAAGGAAGGAAGGAAGGAAGGAAGGAAGACACTTGCATGTAATTTCCACCATATACAAACAAGCTGGAACAGAGGATGGGGTGGGTAACGCCCAAAGAACAAAGAGAGACGGCATTAAAAAAAACTAATTATACTCCAACTATTAGCAAGTAATATCACATGTGTCTTCACTAATATGGTAAATAATCAAATTCAGTACATTCACCAATGTGTTGAAATATCAGACTACAGCATATTTCTCATGAAGACTCATTACTAAACATTGTGAAATTACAACAAAGAAACTTAATATAGGGTATCTCAATATAAAGACTTTCAGAACTACAAGTATTAACAGAGTTAAATGTGATGACTCCCAAGTCCAAACAGATAAAGGGGGAGAAAAGGGACTGTATGCATAGATTCAGCCTGCAGTTCACTTGCGATTCGACAGATAGCCGCAGATGACTTATGTCATTTCCATTTTTATGTCTCAAGAATCACCAAACATACAAAAAAGACTTCACAACATCTGTCTCAGAATTCTTTTTTTTTTTTGCTTTCATTGAAATGAAATGGACCCTCATATCACAGCATTCTACCATGGGGTATTGCATGCATTACTCAATGTGCAATCAACCCAAGGCTAACTTCAATCTGACAGTATTGTTGGGAAGTTCCAGATGTGATGTCCCCTGTCTCAGACCTCCAGACTGAGTGGCAAGAGAGACTAGATAGCTAGACAGGCAAACTGACCTTTCTTCCTGTATCTACTCTTCTGCCACTGTCCTCTTTAATATGCAGATTGTGATCTCAGGAATCAATTTCCCTTAATTAATTAATTAAATAAATTTATATCCCACCCTCCCTGCCAGGCAAGCTCAGGGCAGCTTACATTAAAAGGTTAAAATACATTAAAACACAAAGTGTGGACATCGTAAAAATCATATACATAACACGATAAAGTGCTAGCGGCGGTATGATATTGAATAGTAATCCTAGTAGGCCATGGTGGAATGGTCACAAAAGAGTATATAGCCAGAGTTGGTAACCAGCTTATCAGACCATTAATAGAAACTGTTGCAGGCTACTGGTGATAGTACACAGGGCCTTACCACAGTTCAGTTGTAGGAAGTGGCTCCTAGTCAAAGGCCTGGTGGAAGAGCTCTGTTTTGCAGGCCCTACGGAACTGTAGAGGCCAGCCTGGCATCTTTGGGTCCAGGCAGGGCCAAATGATTTTGAGACCCCAACCTCAGTGCTCTCTGGGGAACATGTGGGGAAAGGCAGTCCCTCAGAAAAGTAGGCCCCAGACCATATAGGGCTTTAAAGGTTAAAACCAGCACCTTGAAGCAAATTCGGTATGCTATCTGCAGCCAGTGCAATGCCTTCAGCACAGGCTGGATATGTTCCCGCACAGGGAGACCCATCAGCAGCCTGGCTGTAGCATTTTGCACCAGCTGCATCTTCTAGATTTGTGACAAGGGCAGCCCCATTTAGAGATCATTACAGTAGTCCAATCTCAAGATGACCATTGCGTGGATTACTGTTGCCATATCATTGCATTCGAGGAAGGGAACCAGCTGCCTAATCAGCCAAAGATGGTAAAAGCCTGCCTTGGCAGTAGCTGCTACCTGGGCCTCCATTGTTAAGGAGGCATCCATGAGCACTCCCAAACCCCTAACCTTCAGTGCTGGCACCAATGGCACCCCATTGAAGGCCAGTAATGGGATCCTTACCCCCAGTCTGCACTGACTCAGGCACAGGACCTCTGTCTTCATTGGATTTAATTTCAATCAGCTCAGTCTAAGCCAACCAGCCACTGCTTGTAACACCCGCTCCAGATCTTCCGGGGTAGAGTTGGACTGACCACCAAACAACAGACATAGATGGGTGTCATCCACATATTGGTGACATCCCAGTCCATACCTCCGGGCAATCTGGGCAAGGGGGCACATATAGATGTTAAATAACATCAGGGAAAGCACTGCCCCTTGGGGCACTCATAGAATCATAGAATGTTAGGGTTGGAAGGGACCCTGCAGGTCATCTAGTCCAACCCCCTGCACTCTGCAGGAGCATAGCTGAAAGATAGCCCTACAACATACCCGCATCCACCAGACTGTTCCACTGCTCAACCACTCTTACAGTTAGGAAGTTTCTCCTGATATTTAGCTGGTAATGACTCCTTGTAATTTCCACTCATTAGATCTAGTCTTGCAATCTGGAGCAAGAGAGAATCGATCTGCTCCATCTTCTACATGACAGCCCTTCAAATACTTGAAGACTGCAATCATGTCCCCTCTAAGCCTTCTCTTTCCCAGGCTAAACAGACCCAACTCTTTCAGCCTTTCCTCATAAGACTTGGATTCCAACCCTCTCACCATCCTGGTTGCCCTCTTTTGGACACGTTCGAGCTTGTCAACATCTTTCCTAAAATGTGGTGCCCAAAACTGGACACAGTACTCCAGGTGAGGCCTGACCATAGCAGAATAGAGCAGAACTACCACCTCCCGTGATCTGGACACAATGCTTCTGTTAATGCATCCTAAGATTGCATTAGTTTTCTTCACCACCACATCGCACTGCAGGCTCATGTTTAGCTTGTGATAAACCAGACTCCACAAATCAGCAGGTGCCTTCGGAACAGCTGATCTCTGAGCGCCACCCTTTGTCCCCAACCTTGGAGAAAGGAGGCAAGCCATTGCAAGGAAGCCCCTGAATCCCAGTGTCAGTGAGGCGGTGGATCAGTAACTGATGATCGACCATGTTGAATGCTGCCAACAGGTCCAACAACTATGCTGCCCCCAGTCAGTGTTATCTGTAGTTTAGTAAAACTGCTCTGTATCTTTAAGACTTGTGCACCTGGGAATTGGAGTTAGGGGTCCCAGAAGCTTCCCTCTGACTGGCTCATTAAGAGTAATTTCCTGAGCTCAGAGGCGCAAGGATAGGATTTTATTGTTCTTTTCCATTTTCTTTGTTCATCAACCCTTACTGCAAGGAGAGGGGAAGCCCATCTCTTTCTCACCACAGCTATTGAACTAACCTAGATCACAAGATGTAACTTTCCACCCAGCTATCTGAACGATTGTGAGTAAATGATCTTCTGAATGCGTGTGAAGTTGAATAAAGATGATTTAAGTTTTCTTCAGTGGTCGTGTGTTGGCTCACATCTAGAAAGCGTTGGCTTAGCCACAGCTCGCGCTGGACAGGACAGTGAGAAAGAGATGGGCTTCCCCTCTCCAACAGCACCACCGATCCACCCCCATCCAGATGTCTCTGGAGTGTTGGAAAAATTGGCAAAAATACTTAGATATTCAGAGTTTGAAATGGATCATTGCTTCACTGGAGGCATTTCTTTCCCTGTAAAACTCTTTATTCCTAAGGGAAGGGTACACAGGAAAAGCTACAAAATAACAACGCCTAAGGATAGATCTCTACATCTTTACAGACCAACCACACAGTCTCACAACAACAACTGTAATGGAGATTCTTCCTCTTCTTGACCCCTAGAAGGAAATCACCTGAATACATTAACCAATGATTGTGAGTAAACAGACTTAGATTTCACGGGCTTTGTTTTCATTTGTTCTGGGCCAGGTTTCCCTTTCAGGTCAGTCTAAACAATAGCACACAAGGTAAACAGATTACCCCTATAAATGGCTGAATTAGACTTTGCAACACACACATACTTCCAACACGGAGGTAATTTGTGAGGGTGACCAGTGCCATCTCCATCCCATAGCCTGGGTGAAAGTCGGACTGGAAGGGATCTAACATGGAGGTATCATCCATAAAGCCCTGCAACTGTAACACCACCGCCCTCTTGATTAGTTTGCCCAAATAGGGCAAATTGGAAACCGGCTGATAGTTTGCCAATTCAGCCAGGTCCAGGGATTTATTTATTTTTTAGGCAAGGGTGGACCATTGCTTTCTTGAGTGCTCCAGGGAATACTCCCTCAGAGAGGAATTTATTAATAATCTCCCTAAGGGCACCTCGAAACCCCTCACAACCAGCTTTAATTAGCCATGAAGGGCACAGATCGAGGCTTACCGATTAGCCATGAAGGGCACAGATCGAGGCTGCATGTGGTTGGGCTTACCGTTGAAAGCAATCTGTTGACTTCCTCTAGTCTGAGTGGACTGAAATAATCCAAAACCAGACTACAAGACATGCATGGAGCCTCGAGTTCACTCACTGTTTCAATTGTGGCACGGAGATCGCAGTGGAGCAACAAGACCTTATCTGTGAAACAGCTTGCAAAAGCCTCACAGCCAATGTCCAATTCCTTAATGTTTGGTCTGCCCTGTGGCAAGACTGTCAAAGACTGAATAGTTCTAAATAATTGGGCTGGGCATGAGCTCTCTCTCTCTCTCGCATAAAATTCTCTCTTTGCCATCTAATAGGATCTCATAAATGACCTATAAGATATTCTTGTAGCTTTGTTGCAGGAGCACCGCCACTGTCTCTCTAGCTGTCTTAGCCTTCGCTTCATTAGCCACAGCTTCTGGGTTAATCAAGGAGCTAGCCTGGAGTGATGGTGCAGAGGGAGTCGCAGAGTGATCTCATCAATGGCTGCAGAGAGTTAGCTGTGCCAGTCCTCTACAAGCTGATCAAACAAGCTGCCCCGGGGCATCGGATCCCACAGAGCCATCTGAAGCTGCATAGGGTCCATGGCTCTGCAGGTGAGCTAAAATATGCTTGCCACCCAAATAGGGTCAGGGTATGGTGGTCTGACCATGGTACTGCCATGGCAGTGATCCAGTCCACTGTATCCCTCGCTCTGGAGATCAAACCAAGCATGTTCCCAGCCCAGTGAGTGGGAACTGTTACATATTGGCAGAGTCCCAGTGCCACCGTGGATGACACTAGGTCCGCCACCTGTGTGGAGGCTTCATCATCTGCATGGATATTGAAGTCACCCAAGACAATCAGTCTAGGTTGCTCCAATACCCAGCTCAACACAGCCTCCATCAGGGATGGCAGGTTAGTGGCTGGTGCGTTGGGTGGACGGAACAACCATCCAGATAGCCAAACTCTCCCTGGCTTCCCACACTAGGCCAGCACACTCAATGCTTGTGAGCTTTAGCAGCAGGAGTGCCCTGAAGGAGTAAGCCTCCTGAATGAACAGGGCCACTCCATCCCCCCATCCCCTGGTCTGCAATTGGTGAAGGACCAAATACCCGGGTGGAGCCAGTTGGGAGAGAGCTAATGTCTCCCCATCTTGGACCCAGGTATCAGTCAGGCATGCCAGGTCTGCATGCTGCTTGAGCATGAAGTCCCAAAGGACCATGGTTTTGTTGTTGATAGACCTGGTGTTACACAACACCAAAATCAGAGGGGGGTCATTTAACCTAGCCCCACTACCTACCACCTTCAGGATGGGACACAGGCTGGAAGGAGACTGAGCTAGTCCACTTCTCTGTCTCCTTCCCTTGTATATTCTGGTGTTGAAATTTCCAGCTCTCGGACTCTGGCAAGTCAGGGAATGGCGTCATCATGGTTATGAAGCTGTCTGTTGCTAGGCGGGGTGGGGCTCAGTTGATGAGACCCCGGAGGGGGTAAAATCCCTCTCCAGACTCCTCTTCCACTGCCCAAACATCTGTGGCAAGTCCAAACACATTGGCAGAAGTTGCGTCCATGCCCATGCAAAAGTGACAGCCTCTGCAGTCCCGCCAAAATGGCGACTGAGCCAGGGAAGTGGAACCAGCAGTGTTCTGCAGCTGCCACCCACACATCTAGTGCTGGCAGAGACTTCACGCCAGGCCGGGGCACCCACTGCTATCCTCACAGGTCCAGGCTGCGCCATCCTCGAGAGTCGATGGACAGTGTCAGGTTGCCCCGCAGAAGGAGAAGGGCGGTGAGTATAGCCGAGTTTCTTCGTCCCCATATCTCCCAGGTAACCTAAGCAGGATATATTACCTAGGGATAATTGTTTGGGCTGGCA
Organism: Gekko japonicus; assembly: GCF_001447785.1. NCBI lineage: Eukaryota > Metazoa > Chordata > Lepidosauria > Squamata > Gekkonidae > Gekko > Gekko japonicus. Next base: position 662,751 of record NW_015168050.1, read on the forward strand.
ATAATCCATGGGGCTCATTCGTTGTTCTCAGGGCAGGAAGCTACCAGCACCAAGCTCCCTGCACACTGCCATGATAAAGGAGTCATCGGATACCAAGATGGAATTTATTGCTTCTCTTTCACTCTGAATGAAGTTTTGCTCTCTACCGGCAGGCACTAGAAGAGGGACATGCGGTCCTCTCTTGGCACCATGAGATAGATGGGCCTCTTGCCATCCACCTCCATCCTTTAGCTAGTAAGTTAGTAATCTATCAGTCTCTGCTCTTTCCTATCCAAAGTGTACTTCTCAAATAAAGAGATAAATATTTCTCTTCTAAACTTGCAATGTGGCTCTGTGTAGCTTTGTAAGCTGAGTAACCTGGTAAAGTGATGCTCCTGCATTTGTAGCTTTATTTAAGCACTCTGCTAACTAATGGTGATTGGACTAACCACACCAGTTAACCTCAATAAGTATTGGAGTCAAATAACATAGGTGTGGTTGTCATCGGCTAGATCGGGGTCTCCAACCTTTTGGCACATGGGGGCCACATTAAAGTGCCCAATGCCTAAAGAGGACCACATCTTAAATCAGAATATAACAAAATTATTAACCAACCTATTTAGATCAAAAGTAAACATTCAAAGGTCAATGAAGAAATGTTACTGGAATGCAATCCATTTTGGAACAACATTTTACTGTCAAATCCTTTCATCTAGCTATATATGCTTACCTAGTCAGTGTGATTTTGTGGCTGTTTTCTGTTAGCCAAGGCATTAATGTCCAAGCCAAGGTTTCTGACACACACCCTTAAAATGTCATGTTAAGTATTTATCCAGAAGTCTTGACCTACACTTGGATTTCACAATTTTTCACCTTGGAAATAGTTTGTTCACAGATGGATGTAATGCCAAAGACTGTAAACATGCCTGCAGCAAATTTCTTTAGGTTGATAAATAAATCAGGTAGACCAGAATAGAAATCTAACAGACTATTTTCTTTGTAACTGTCTCTGAGATGATCACTGGCTTGCAAATCAAGTAGTTCCATCTGGAAAAAGTTATTTGCATCCTCTGGTGCTACTTCAAATGGATTCTGAAACATTCTTCTTTCCTTTCCATGCTAATGGCAATCAGTGAATCTGTTCCGGAATTCTGCCTGCAATAGGTTCAGTGCTTTCAACACTGAATTGTAAATATCCGTCCTTCTCAAATTAACTAACTTCCTTCACAAAAATGTTTAATTTTGCTACAAAAGCTTTCAAGTCAGAAAACATGTCACACACAAACTTTCCTTTTCCCTGAAGAAAAATTCAGGTGGAGTAGCCATGTTGGTCTGAAGCAGCAGAACAAAGTTTGCGTCCAGTGGCACCTTTAAGACCAACAAAGTTTTATTCAAAATGTAAGCTTTTGTGTGTAAAGTGAAGAAATGTGCTTTGCACACGAAAGCTTACACCTGAGTTAAGTTAAAGCTTACACCAGCCTCCAGAAGAGGACAGAGTTCTTTTGTCCCACTGCCTGAATGACAGTCTCCCTCAACACTTTCCCCCCTGTTATTACTTAAGGACAGTGCATATAGGAAATTCATCTCTTTTTTGATTACAGGAGGAAGATATACGTTTATAATGATAAGGCTTCCATCCTTCCAATTCAGCAATAAGGCCATAGCTAGATGGAGTAGGGGTTCTTTTTGCACACATTGCACCTTCAGAGAGGTGGAGACAAAACTACTCAACCCCCCCATCAGTCTCCCTGGTCCTTTAACCAAAATCGCCCCTAAATTATAAGAGTAAGATCTATCAAGTTCTGGGGTCTCTGCTAGCCATGTTTCCTGCAATAAAATTGTATCAAAGTTATGCTGTAAAAAAGGTACATCCATATACATAGAAAGACAACAAGTCTACCCAGCCACATTCCAGGACAGTATTTCAATGGACTCATTGTCATTTTTATGACAATGGGACAAGGATAGTCAACCAGAGATTTATTTTGGAGCTAGACTTGTTGAAGCAAGGGGCTCATTAGAATTGTTGAGCCCCAGTTCTGGCATAACTTGCACCTCTTCTTTGTTAGGGCCCTGAAAAGAGTCCACAACATTGCTCGCACCTCTATGGTCTACAGGAAGACAATGTCCGCTATTCTGGCAGATGGAAGTAAGAGGTGAGCAATACCCTTCCTCAGCACATTACTAGTCATGCTATTTGTAGACAACATAACTGAAAAAGGCAAGTCTTCACATTGTCTTTCTTCTTTTGATGGATTCCCCAATTCGGTTAATAGGGAAAGGGTGTCCATCTGTTCTTTGTTCATGGGTATGAGAGGCTTTAAGAAAGATAATGGGTTAGAGAAGGCAATAATTGTTTCCTGTGTTTCTTGTAGCTCTCTGAATTAGCTCTCTGAATTAGATGGTAGCCTGGGTGCAATTAACTGGTCTTGTGGCATATTGTTGTTCAGATGCACAGTCAAGTCCGACTCTTCACGACCCCATGGACCACATCACACCAGGCCCTAGTGTCTTCTGTCGTGTTCTGGAGTTCGCTTAATTTCATGTTCGTTGTGGCATATTAGTTTAGGTTTAATCAACGGAGGGACCTTTCTTATAGTTTCCCTAAACAATCTTTTGGGCCAAATTTGAAAGGATTCAATTTTTTCATCCTTAATAACATAAGGGGGATGGTGGTTTGATTAAACTTTAAAACCAACCCTCAATTGTTTCCTGTACTGGGTAATCTTTCTACTTCCAATAGGTCAATAGCCACAGAGTCAATTCTGAGCAGTGCATTCAGGGAGTTGGATATTCTTCTTTTATCAGTCCAATAGCTGTGATTTATTGAAGTCTGGGCCACTTCCAAAGCTATCTTATTTTCCCCCCATGTAAGCCCAGTCTCTCTGTCAGCATTTAATATGTCTTTGTTCCCTTTATGGGTGTAATAGGTGTATTTTTTCTGCTTTTTAATTGTTGGTTTTGCAAGTCTTTTCCCTTCATATTTTTTCTGTCATGACTCTTATCAGCCTCATTGTTCTTACTTCTGAGATAGATTCTCGATTGGTCTGTGGTGATTTTCTCCATTGAGTTCCCAATAAATTTCAGAATAACATCAAGCTGGCTTGTTATCCTATTCATGTACTTGAAGATTTCAATTACTGTCTTAGCTGTAAGTAAGCACTGATTACCAATTAATTTTAAAATATTTTCTTTCAGTCCTTCATCAAGGCTATCCAGTGGGAGTGAGTTTATCAGCTTGTCTGGAAAGGGCATTGACAACTTAGGAAACTGTGTTGTAATCTCCAAGACACCTGCATTTTCAGTAGTTTGAGAGAGATATCTCTTCTCCTTCTCCTTGACTTTCAACCACCAAAATATCAAACATATTACTTGTGACTAGAGGGTCTGCAACAGAGTCTAAACATGTGGCCCGGGGGCCGGATCAGGCCCCCAGAGGGCTTCTGTCAGGCCTGCAGTGGAACTGATTGTCTTCAGCCCCGGTCACACGGGAGGTCTTGGCCCGGAAGAGGGACGGATTGGGGGCACAGCAAACGGGCGTGAGCACACTGCAACATCTGGGAATCGGCGTGCACCCGTCCCCGATCCACCCCTTCAGGCCGGTAATGCAGATGAAAAAAGAACCTGCTAAAGAGCAGGACTTACCTGCAACGCTGCAGGAAGCACGGCCATCGGAGCGCCGGAGCGCCTGTCTTCAGGAGCAATCCAGGTTCCCAGCCACACTGTGCATGCGCACACGTGCACAGTTTGGCTGCCTCGCTCTCCCTTCAGTGGCTTCCCCCCAGCATCTGATCGTGCCGGGGAGCAACTGCACAGCGGCTCAGGGGATCTATGTCATCCCGCCGCCGCGTGTCTCTTTGGGTGCGGCTCTAAAAAGCCGCACTTCGGCCGTGCTTTCTCCCCCTGTGTGGCAGGGGCCCTCTGCTTCTTCTTCTGGTTCTGCTGCTGCGGCGTCATCATAGGTTTGCAGTTTACAGATACACACCTGAACAGCATATTCAAGATTGCAGCAGCACAGACATTTTGATGCAGTAATTCGGAGCAAGAGGTGTCAGTTATCAGACACTGTTAAGTAAGCAAAATATTGCAAGAGTGCTCATGTTTTAAGCATGTTTTTATTTTAAGTAAAAAAAAACCTTTGTGTTTATGTTCTTTATAAAGTTTATATCTCTGCTACCTGGCATTACTTTTATGGCACACATGGCCCGGCCCAACAAGGTCTCATTTATGTCAGCTCCAGCCCTCATAACAAATGAGTTTGACACCCCTGCCTTAGGCATTATAATATAATCACTGCCAGAGGCAAGAGCTAAGAGTTGTTTTAGTCCTAGATAAGCACCTAGTAGGTGAAAAACTATATCTGATTGGTCGTTAGGGAAATACTCCTAATTATCAGTTCAAATTTGGCAAAAGCCCAATCTCACCATGCATAAAATCAACAAAGCAACTCCCAGTAAACGAGGAAGTACTCAGCACAGCTTCAATAATCTTGGTACAAAAAATATCAGGTAGGAGAGAACAAAATAACCAATACAGACTTATTTCTCCTTAATGGCGTGGAGGAGCATCCGCCATCTTGAACTCCTCCTCTCTTCTGACATTAGCAGTGGACCTGTGTCAGTTGATTTGTTTGCATGCAATCTTCATTGCTTTGAATGGAATTTATAGTATACAGTCTTCTAAAGCATATGCACATTTAAAAACCATTAGAACAAATTTAGAGTCCAGTAGCACCTTTAAGACCAACAAAGTTTAAATTCAAGATAAGAGTTTTCGTGTGCATGCACACTTTTTCAAATACACTGAAATGGTAGGTAATGTTCAAACTTATAGACAGGGGCTGAACAGCAAATTAATATGTAGCATGATGAAGATGTGCATGCACACAAAAGCCTTGAATAAAATTTGGTCTTAAAGGTGCCACTGGACTCTACATTTGTTCTACTGCTTCAGACCAACACGGCTGACCATCTGGATCTATCTTCATTAAAAACCATTGGGGTTTTTTTTGCAGAACCTGCTTGACTCTGTCCTGTCTTTTTTCTTCCACCTAAGTTTCCCCCGAGTTCCTTTATTAGATCTTTAATTTGCACAATGCATAGATAAGCCAGTAATGGAGAAGGCTCAGTACCACTATTTTGTGAAAAAACTGTATAAAAGAACAACTATTACAACTATGGAACACATCAATCAAATTTGAATTTATAAATAAAAATTAATAAATAAATAACAAAATCCTTACTGCAATGGAAAAAAATATAGGCCCTCGAATAATCCACCAGAATGTCATGTTCCGATTTGTTGCCCAGCATCTAGAAAGGAAGACAAATCCAGAGGTATCATTTATGTTCTATACATAAAAATAGTACCCCATAGTTTTAAAACTACGGTTGGAATGGGACCTTTGAACTGGTTAATTATCATATCTTTATGATTTAAGGCAGGTGTAGATTGGTAAATAAAAAATACTGTGTCAGATGAGATATCACTTTTGACTCAGGCCATCCTGGCTGAGGAATAAAGGCACTGAATACAGGTCACCTCACTTATGCAGGAATTGTTTAATATGACCAGTCATCTCTTGTATGGAGTCTGTTTATTCATCATGTTCTCCCCACTCTTTCTTAATAGAGAGTTTGGGAGAGCTTCCACTAGACTCCCAATGTTCTCTCATCCAAGCATTGACCAGTTCCAATCTTCTTAGCTTCAACAATGCTAAGCAACACCACTGGATGTTTCAAGACTGAATTTGTCAAACCTCCACAACTGATCAGAAAAGTGGAATAATTGGGGAGGGGGGGGATAGCAAAATTGACTTCACTGTATGGTCAGACTGCCTCTGTAGCAATTTTCCATTAAACAAATGGTTGTCTATAGCCAGCCTGAGACATCTATGCAAAGACAGCAAGCCATTGTTTTTAATTGGCTTAAAACAGGCAGAAAGGGAATCAGCAAAACAATTTCGGAGGATATTGTTGAGGCAATAACTTACCCTTCATGCTCCAGTTGGTATTTTATTATTCCCCAGGAGGCTACAAACAAAACTGGAACACCTAGAAGTACAAGAAAATAAAAACGTTGATGGAAGTTATGGTATACTTGAACACATGAACACATGAAGCTGCCTTCTACTGAATCAGACCCTTGGTCCATCAAAGTCAGTATTGTCTACTCAGACTGGCAGCAGCTCTCCAGAGTCTCAGCCAAAGGTCTTTTGCATCACCTAAGGCCAGATCCTTTTAACTGGAGATGCTGGGGACTGAACCTGAGACCTGGTACATTTGGAATTATGTAATCCTAAACAATGATAAGTAAATACTGGGGTTGGAGAGAAGGCAGCATTATATAGCCCAGGGGTGGCTAAACCACGGCTTGGGAGCTGCATGAGGTTCTTTCACACATATTGTGTGGCTTCCGGCAGGGTGCCTGGGGAAGTGAAGGGGAAGTATGCCTCCCCAGTTTGTCTTCCTTTCACTTCTCTGGGTAAGCTCGAGGTGGGGGGAGCAGAGAAAGAAAGCAACTTTAATTTTAAAGGTGTTCTCAAAGCCCCCCCCCCCCGGTGGCCAGCTCGGAGAAGGCATTTGTCTCTTTAAATCCCTTTTCTGAGCCAAGCCAGCTGGCTGGTGTGGGGACCGGGGGGGGGGGCTTGGAGGACATGTTTAAAGTTAAAGTTGCTTTCTTTCCATCTCTCCCTCCCCCCATCTATTTACTTTCTTTCCACTTTCTTTCCATCTTTCTTTCTTTCCTTCTCTCTCTCTCTCTTTCTCTCTCTCTTTCTTTCTCTTGTTCTCTCTTTCTCCCCTCCCTCCCCATCTAAAGGTAAATGTGTTCTCCAAAGCCTACCACACCAGCTTGGCTTGGCTCAGAGAAGATATTTGTCTCTTTAAAACCCTTTTCCAAGTCAACCCGGCATGGCAGTGGGGGGCTTGGAGAATACATTTAAAGCTAAAGGCATTCTTCAAGCCCTGCCCCATGGCCCTACCCACCAGCTTGGAGAAGGCATTTGTCTCTTTCTCCAAGCCAAGCCGGCTGGCATGGGGGCATGGGGGAGGAGTTGGAGAACACATTTAAAATTAAAGTTCCTTTATTTCCACCTCTCCCTTCCTCCCTCCCTCCCTTCCTCCTTCCCAGGGGTGGATCTACTATGAAACTAACGAAGCTTAAGCTTCAGGGCCCCTAATCCAGGAGGGGCCCGGAAGCAACTTTTTTTTTTAATGAGTCAATTTTTCAACAAAATTGAAGGAGGTCTTTTTAAGTGTTTGTTATTAAAATAAGGCTATTTTAGTGGCTGAATCATAAGGCAATGGTTGAAAAGGGGCCCCTATAACAGTTCAAACTTCAGGGTCCCAAAAATGTAGATCCACCACTGCTCCCTCCCCGTTTATTTGCTTTCTTTCCACCTCTCTCTCTCTTTGTCTTCTTTTCTTCTTCCACCCATCTATTTGCTTTCTTTCCATCTCCTTTCTTTTCACTTTTCTTCCTCCCTCCCTCCCTCCCTCCCTCCCTCCCTCACCCTCCTCTCCCTCTCCCCCTTCCTTCTTGCCCCTCCCTCATTGACTTTCTTTCTCTCTCTTCCTCCCTCCTCCTCCCTCCCCATCTATTTGCTTTCTTTGTTTCTGTTTCTCTCTCTCTTCTTTCTTTCCACTTCTTTCTTTCTCTTCCCCTCCCTCCCCATTTGCTTTCTTTGATTCTTTCTATCTCTCTTTCTCTCTTCCTTTCTCCCCTCCCCCTCCCCATCTATTTGCTTTGTTTCTCTCTCTCCCCTCCCCCTTCCCATCTATTTGCTTTCTTCCCACCTTTCTTTCTCTTTTTCTCTTTCTCCCTCCCTCCCTCTCTTCCTTTCTCTCTCTCTCTCTTCCTTCCCCCTTCCTCCCCATCTATTTGCTTTCTTTGTTTCTCTCTTTCTCTTTCTTTCTTTCCACTTCTTTCATTTTTTCTTTCCACCTCTCTCTCTTAGACAAATAAATATCATTAGAAAACAAGTAAATATCATTGGACAAATAAATATCATTATCAAATATCTGTTTTTACCCCTTTTGTTTATTTTTGGCAATCTCATTTAATTTTAATAAAAAGCAATTTTGCATATTTTAAAATAAAAATGTGTGTAATATTTGTTCATGTTTTTCAGCTCTTGAACATCTGACATTTATTCTATTTCGCTCTTACATTAATCAAGTTTGGCCACCCCTGGTATAGCCCGATCTTGTCAAATCTCATAAAGTAAGCAAGGTCAGTACTTGGATGGGAGACTGTAGAGGAAGACAGTGGCAAACCACCTCTGCTTCTCACTTTCCTTGAAAGCCCCTTACTGGGGTCACCATAAGTCAATTGCGACTTCATGACACTCTACACACACACAATGTAAGGGGATGGGATGTAAGGAGATGAGGAAACATTACTGATTTTGTCATAGGGTTGCCAACAGGCATGGAGAAAAACTTTTTATGGTACTGAGGTAAATAACATCACCTGGTAAATAATGTCCCATTAAGCCTCCATTAAAGGAACAGGACATTTTTTTCTAGGCCAGTTGGGAACCCTAACAGCATGGGCCAGAAAGAGAAAGTGAATTGTAAGTCATGTTCTAGAGAAATATACATATTTACCCCATCCAATGAACATACATCTCTGCAGCAGGTGTTTCTCAGAGAGCATGGTGGTTACCAATAACCTATGGAGGTAAATTCCTTCCACTAGAAGCCAGAAAAAATTTGCTCCAATGAAGTAATGCATGAAAAGTTGGACCACCCTGCAAACAGTTAACTTCTGCAGAAATGAGAGAATAAGAAAAAATAATGATATCATATAGCCATATTTTAATGTAACTTGATACTTAGTGAGATGTATAAATACATAGAAATTGAAACCCTCGTCTTCATAGCTATATTTGGTTGTTTTTAAAAAAAAAAAAATCAAAATAGCTTTGGATACTAAAGACTGCAAGACTCCAGGGGTCCTGAACTGGAGAGTGTCAGCAGGACCCATGTCTTTATAACCTGCACTAGCAGCATACAACAAGATGCTGCCTTATACTGTCAAACTCTTGGTCTATCAATAGGATTTTGACAGGACTGGGGGGAAATTTCCTGTCCCTTTAATAGAGGCTTGTTGTGGGGAAATGAACAGTTGAATTTTCATGGCAAGGGAGTAAACATCAGATAACCTCACCTGGTAAATAACATCCTCTACTAAAGAAACAATAGAGCAAAGTTTGAGTCCAGTGGCACCTTTAAGACCAAAAAGTTTTAATCAAGGTATGAGGTTTCATGTGCATGCATACTTCCTAAGATACAGTGAAATGGAACTTAACAGTCCATTTCAGTAAATTCGCACAAAACATAATGAAGATATTTATCAGAATCAGGAATAACAGGCTTGGATTATATGGTTACCATTTATAATAATTAAAATATTTTAACAGATGCAAAAACCAAACAAAGATAACAAATTAAGTCCACATGGTCATCATATGTTTGGATTCCATCCCATGGGAAAGCACAGAGTAGCTACGTTAGACTCAGAGACTGATGTGTAAACTTATCCTACTAAATTGTGGAATACAAAGATCAAATAACTGAGACCCTGTTGTTATGGACTGGTGAGTTCTGTTTTACTGTATCTGAGGAAGTGTGCGTGCACACGAAAGCTCATACTTTCAATAAAACTTTGTTATTCTTAAAGGTGCCACTGGACTCAAACTTTGTTCTACTGCTTCAGACCAACACAGCTGCCCACCTGGATTAAAGAAACAAGACATTCTTCTTCCAGATAGCGGGCAACCCTAAATCTACTATCTGCTAGCAGATCTCCAAGGTATCACGCAGAGCTCTTTCCTGTCGCCTACTACTAGACTTGTGGATTTCTTTTGTTATTAATTATAATCATTATGAAAACTGGGAGTTTCGTAATTATTGTAATGAATTGGAAAACAAAACAAACAGCCCATTAACTCCCCCTTCTTTTCCTTCTTTTTCTGGTTTCTTTCATTACCTCAATCTCTACATTTTATAAGTCAACTGGCATTTTCCTAATAAAAGACATAAAGAGAACACAGTGTTCTCTTTATGATTGGCTACAAGCTGTAGCCACTAAGTACCGTACATGTGTATGGTATTCCAGCCCTGAAGGATCTTGGGTGGGACACTGCCTTCCTGTCTTCTCCCAATGCCCTGCCCTGCCGTGCCAGATTTCTCCTTGCTTGTCTGATTCTTTCCAAATCCGATCCCCCATCCAAGCAAATCTACCTCAAGGTCCTCCTCCTGCTGTCTGCCTGCCCAGATGCCTTACCTTCTTTTTGCCACCAAATGCCTTTGTCTTGTCAGTATGCCTCTTCCTCATGCTACTGCTCTTCAAGCCAAGTGGCTATGTTGCAGTTTGGAGTCTTTCCTATTAATTATCCCATACACTTAAATGTTAAACAGGGGTGCATTTTATGATCTCGGGGGGGGGGCTTATTTTATGTATGAAGTTTGAGGATATGGTTACCCTCAAGGAGTGCTACAATCCCCCTGAGTTTTGTCCAATTTGGATGGAAAACCATGAAAGTACGGAACTGACAAAAGGGGGTTATCTTCCATTGAGACTAATGGGAAATAATAATAAAATTTAAAAAATGAAACAACGACAGTGAAGGAAACAATAACGGGGGGGAAAATCATACAGAACAACCCAATAACAAAACAGTTCCTTTTGGAATCTGATATATATATGAAAGCCCTAATGCACTGGCACTTTCCATCTCTCCCATTCGCTGCACTGTGTGCTCCATCAGCCATTGGCCCATCACTCAAGAGTACTCACATGCCATTGGTTGGGTGCTGGGTCTGCTCCTCTCCACTGCCCACTGCCAGCTTGGCCTCTTCCCTGACAGAATGAACTGCCAAAAACAGCTGTTTTGCCTAACAAAGACACTTCTCCTGCTTGGCTACTGAGGTGAGCTACTTTTCTTAGACAGAGGCTGCAGGAGGGGGGGGGGAGATGGAAAGCTGAATTCAGAGGGGCAGATAAAGGTTGGTTGTGGGTTGGCTGGGAAGGAGATAAGGCTGCCATCTCCAGGTTGGGAAATTTCTGGAGATTTGAGGAGTGGAGCCTGGAGAGGGTGGGGGTTAAGGAGGGGTGGGTCCTCAGGTGCAATGCCATAGACAGAAAGCAAGCAAGCACTGTACAAATAACACAGACCACAAGTGTTCAAACAGTCATGCAAAAAAGTAAATTCATATAACAAGATACATAGATGATCTTTTCTTTTTATGTAAAGACATTCACATTCTTGAGTTTGTTCATTGGCTTAACTCTGTACATCCAACCATTACATTTTCTTTTCAGAGTAGTCCTGATAGCATTGACTTTCTTGACACTACTGTTTTCATTTCAACAACAGGTACTCTGGCTGTTAAACCTTTTTCTAAAAGTACTGATAAAAACTCATACCTTCATTATCAGTCTCACCATATCAGACATATACGTGAGAATTTACCTTTTGGACAGTATTTGAAGGCCAAAAGGAATTCCATGTTTAATCAACATTATGAGATAGAATCCTTTAAACTTTCCCAACAATTCAAGGAGAGAGGCTATCCAACAAAGATTATTCAACATGCAGCTGTTAGGGCTGCCAATATCGATTGTTCAGATCTGTTTAAAGAGACAGGACGTAGTCAGCAATCTTTGTCCTGTGCTTTTGACTTTACACCATTGGCATCTCAAATTAAAAACAAATTTTTAAAGCATTGGCATATTGTGGAAGGCATTTCAGGCTGTCAAAATCGCTCTTTCATAGGATTCAGGAGAACTAAAAATGTCCGTGATACATTAGTACATTCTGATTTTCAAGTTTGCAACTCTAATACCATAGTGACACGTAGTGGCCACTATCCATGTGGCAGGTGCTCTGTTTGCCCATTTGTTTGGAAAACAAGCAGAATTGAGATTCCAAGTATAAATTTTGTATATGATTTGAATTTTTTTTCCTCATGTTATACTAGACAAGTTGTGTACCTCTTAAAATGTCCTTGTTCATGTTTGTATGTAGGGATGTCAACTAGAACTATTAGAACTCGTATGATTGAGCATACGTCCTGCATTAGAAACTCACATCTAGATTCTCCTTTAGTTCAACATTACATGAATATGAAGCAGTCTTCTAGTGATTTTCAATTTGTGGTCCTGGAATACTTAAAACTCACCAATATATGAGTTTAGATGTTCAAAAAAGGTTAAGACAATGTGAAGCATTTTGGATTTTTAAACTTAAAACATATGATCCTTATGGTCTTAACCAATCATTAGAACTTGGCTGTTACTTATGAGTTGTGGTAACTTGTCTCCAGAATTTAGCTGTAGAAATAGTTACTGGTTTTTCAATTACCCTTATGGTCTTAATCAATCATTAGAACCTGGCTACTACTTATGAGTTGCTGCTACATAGTTGTTACTTATGAGCAGAAATAGTAATTGGTCTTTCAATCTTTTGTCACCTTAAAACTTTTGACTGCTATGGTGCCTAATAGATATTGGCTACAGTATATCAAGCCTTGGGTGCTAATTATTTTTTGAGGCTTACCAAATATTGGAGAGTTTGTTCTATTGTTGATCGGGTGCCTGGCTTTGAATGATTATGATATGATTGGTGAGCATTATGACCCTTCAATAGTTTTTGTGTATTGTTACTGTAAATAATAATGTTATAAAAGTATTTTCCTATTCTTCCTTGTTTCAGAGTTTTTTCCTGTAATACTGGTTTGAAGGCTTTTATACACTGTGAGTGCTGTGCTAAGGATTCCTCCTATATATACCATTTTAAAGTCTTCTGTACATTATGAGTGCTTTATGAAGGTAATCTTTGCCTCTTAGTATTCAGGATATGGGTTTGATTGTAGTATATGATATTAATAGTTTGGTTTTACTTGTAATTGTGGTAGTGTGAACTTCTTGAAGAAGAGCTATCGAAACGAAGATCACAATCCAGAGTCTTCGTCCTTGTCTGTGTACCATTTATGGACTTGCAATATTCATGGACCTGTACATTATATGATGTAATTTGGTTTTACAGATACATGTGGTCCTCTGTTATTCTTGTTATATAAATTTACTTTTTTGCATGACTGTTTGAGCACTTGTGGTCTGCATTATTTGTACAGTGCTTGCTTGCTTTCTGTATATTGTATACTGTGATATTGCATCTGTTTATGGCAATGCCATAGACTCCACCCTCCAAACCAGCCAGTTCTTCCTAAGAAACCATTGTTGCCAATCTCCAGGGGAGGGCTGGATATCACTCAGAATTACAACTGCTCTTTAGATGGCAGAGAGCAGTTCCCCTGCTAAGGTCACCACAACAAATTGATGGTGGGTGTCCAAGGCCAGGGCACCCACCCAGAGCCTCTTTCTAGAGCTCATTGTATTTATTTCCACAACAGGCCTTATTCCTAGTTAATAATAAAAATGAAAGAAATGAAACAAACTCCCATGTGCAAGTCTACCTACCACCTAATCCTTTCAACTGGAGATGCCTGTTATAAGTGAAGGACAATTCATGTATCTCTGCGCCAAGTACACCAGTACTATAGAGAGGGAGTAAAGCTACTAAAGTGGATAGGTCAGATTTCTCTGCATCCTTTGTTCTGCTGCTGTCTCTTTGATCTCAGATTGCTATTCTTAGAGACTTCCTTCTGGTTACCTCTCTCTTTGTTCTATCTTTATCTAACCTTCAAGGGAGAAATATGCAGTCTCTGGATCTTCCTCCAACCTTGAGTTAGATAGACAGCTAGAATGCTTTTCGCTCACAGTACAGATTCCTTGAGGGAACTGATAAACTGAAAAATTCCCATTTGAGCATAATGCTAACAATGCCAGAGCTTGCCCCTGGGACATTCTGCGTGCAAAGTGGATGATGTATCATTGAAGCACCACCATTCGTAGCATTCAAGCCAAGGGAACTACTGGCATGATATCTGTATGATCCTTACTGATGGTCACAATACAACAGGATCAGTTGACCTGAGAAGCCAATAGAATTCTATCTGGCTTTGTATATAATAATGCTTGCTTGGCTCCTGAGTCCCTTCCTCTCTGCTGCTAGCCTTGACAATGATATGCAAAAATATAGAAGCATTAATGAGTTATACTTCCTGTATTTATGTATGTCATTAACATCTAAAGTCACTCTGAGTTCCACAAAACCATAAAGTTATAAGGGAAGAGTATTTAGTCTAGCTTTGTGATGATGAGCATCTTCCAAACCCAAATACAGTATCCTAACCACTTAACTTTAATCCTGCTGAGTATAGCATTTCACAGAAAGAAAGATGGACCAGTTAAGTAGTGAGGTGTCTATTACAAGGAATGTGAAACAAAAATATGACAATATGCCCCAAACTGGTAAAAGCAGAAAATTATCAAATGCTGCTTGACAGATTAATCAAATCCCTACTCCCCAAAACAACATGAGGAGTTAGACAAGTCAATTTGCTGTCAGTCCTTATGTCTGACTAGGACCAGGAGTATAGTTTTCATGGTGGGCTCTGTGTGCTGACTGCAGACCATTCAAAGTCAAAAGATACCTGGTTATATCCCTAAGCATCATAAAATCATAGAATTGGAAGGGCCCTCCAGGGTCATCTAGTCTAACCCCCGCCACACACACCCAGTGACTGCTGTTCCACACCCGGAAGATGACAAAAACACCCTCCAGGATCTCCAGTCAATCTGGCCTGGAGAAAAATTGCTTCCTGACCCCAAAGTGGGGATCAGCATTTTCCTGGGCATGTAAGAAAGGGCAAAAAGAACATAAGAACATAAGAGATGCCAATGTTGGATCAGGCCAAAGGCCCATCCACTCCAACACTCTGTATCACACAGTGGCACTGATGGAATCCTTTCTGCCCTCCCTCTCATGATCTAAGTTCATAGAATCAGCATTGCTGTTATATGGCCATCTAGGCCCACCACCTCCTGAGGAAGCCTGTTCCACTGAGGAACCACTCTAACTGTTAGGAAGTTCTTCCTAATGTTTAGCTGAAAACTGATTTAATTTCAACCCACTGGTTCTGGTCTGACCTTCTGGGGCAACAGTAAACAACTCCACACCATCCTCTAGATGACAGCCCTTCAAGTACTTGAAGATGGTTATATCACCTCTCAGTTGTCTCCTCTCCAGGCTAAACATACCCAGCTCCTTCAACCTTTCGTCATAGGACTTGGTCTCCAGACCCCTCACCATCTCCGTTGCCCTCCTCTGGACACGTTCCAGCTGGTCTATATCCTTCTTAAATTGTGGTGCCCAAAACTGAACACAATACTCTAGCTGAGGTCTAACTGGAATAGAGTAAAGTGATACCATCACTTCACGTGATCTGGACACTATACAGCCCAAAATTGCATTTGCCTTTTTAGCTACCGCATCACACTGCTGACTCATGTTCAGTATATGGTCTACTAAGACCCCTAGATCCTTCTCGCACATACTTCTTCCAAGACTAGTCCCCCCCCCATCCATTCAGGACTCTTGCTTGAGTACTGCAGTGCCTAACCAGGAGCACAAGGAGCTACCATCTAAACAAGCACTAAAATTTGGAGAATGAGAACCAATTAGTGACTGGTAAGATATATGGACAAATTACAATGCAGTTAATAGTTACCAAACCTCCCAAAAAGGACTTAACCCATTTTCACACAGAGTTTGCTGGGTGCAAATTTTAAGTGCTTTCTGATAGATAACAGTCAGGCCATCATCACATTTCTAATGAACTTAATTTCACATCCTTTGAGACAAGGAATAAAACAGCATCTATTTAGCAGCTCTGTGTTGCTGTAATTTTGGCTGTTGCTGAAATTGGACCATTGCTGCACCATTTGTTTATTATTTTGTGAACCTTTTAAATAATCTTGTTCTTCATTTGCATATGTTTTGTAAATAAATCAGTTTACTACACATACCAACTATTTTTGCATTTACCCATGAATTACTATCTTTTCAAACACTGTGGGGACTTTGAGGAGCAAAGAATTCACAGCATGAAACACCTTGTGCTGAAGGAATTCAATCAACTGTAATTTTACAGCAAACTTCCAGTTTTCAAAATTTCACTATCAACCCATGCAAATGCCCAGCACCTGTTTTCCCATTTAATATTAGTACAAGATGTTAGAACTCATTGTAATACCTCCACACTCAAGAAGGAAAGCCATCCGTTTTCATCACTTGGCTTTTCAGAGCCAAAATAAACAAACACGTAAGTATTGTGTGTTATACTGTCCCTTATGAGAACCCCTGCGGCTCGCAGGATGAATGAAGCAAACAGATTCATATGGATGAAATTTCTCATGCAATGCAGTTTCCTGTGGAAGAAGAGAAGTGTCATCTATTAACAACTGACTGGAGTGAATGTTGAACAACAAGTTGCTGCTTTCCACTAACAGCAATGTGTGCATGCACACAAAGAAGTATGTGTGCACACAAAAGCTTATACCTTGAATAAAACTTTGTTCTTAAAGATGCCACTGGACTCAAACTTTGCTCAGGAATGAGGACTGACATTCTCCCTTGGCAACAGCAGCTTATCCACTGGGGATGATGGGAAATATTATGTCCCACTGGCCCTGACACTGTCCTAAGCATGCCAGGTTCATTGAATGAAACAGGAAAGGACAGGAGACAGTAACAGATGTGACAAGCCATATGACAGAGAATTTCTCCTATGTTCTGCTCATTATAACTAGTTACGAAAACACTCCTGTCTAGTTCCTCTCCTAAGCAGATACAGACATAGCAGCTTCCATGGAACTGTGTGCCCAGTTCCTAAATTAAAATGAACCCTCACCACTTTTCTTTAGCAACTTTCTGGAGGAGGATAGTATCTACAAGTACTATAGGTCAATCCCTTCAGACTGGCCTTAAAAACCCAAGTGATGTCTTCTTTGCATGTTACAACTTTATTCAAGGAAGTCAGCATATCCCAATATATTTTTGGCCTTATTCATGCAAGTAAAAGTACCACTGGCGTTTACCACGAAGGGTCGTTCTCCTCTGGAGACAGGAGGACATCTTGGGTGTTTCCCACCATCCAATCAGGGAGGCAGGAATCAAACTTCTTCCTCTTCCTGTGGAGTGGGAACACCCAAACCTCAGTTCAAGTACTCTGAGAAGCAGTCTCACCAAAAGGAACTCTCACTCCACCCACTCCAAACCAAGATGGAGATGAGTAGAAACAGTAACAAACTAAACATGAAAGGCCAAAACTTGAATAGAATATAAACATCTAAAGGTCAGTAGAACAAGAATAGCAGCAGAATGACAGAGTGACTAATCAATGGTGATGCTGTGGGAGAAGGACCCTTCACAGTAAGTGCCAATGGTCAGTCTCCTTCTGAGGTGGAGGACATCTTGGGCTCTCCCAGAGTAATGACCAACTAGGGTGGGGCATCACCATCATCTTCCATCACATGTTGTAGCATTCTTCTGCCAAATGCTGCCTTTGCTGAATTGTACACATTTAGTTTTTAATGGTGAACAAAAGTGGAAATGGAGGACCACGTGACTGCTCTGAAAACTCTTCCACTGATGCCTGTTTGGTGAATGCTGCATTGGTGGCTGCACTCCTGACAGAATGTGCCATAACACCTTTGGGAACCTTTAACTTAAGACACTTATATGCTTATTTATTTATTTATTTTATTCAGTTTATACCCCGCCCTCCCCGCAATGCGGGCTCAGGGCGGCTTACATAAGGGCATACGCCAATATAAAAACATATTCAAAACCATTTAAAATCCATAAAATACAAAACATTCTTAATAAGTTATTAACTAACTAAAGTGCTCTCGGTGTTCACAGATGGCGTATTTCAAACTGATTCAGCATCATCTGCTCTGGGGGCACTGACGTTCCCTCCTCCAGGGCCAGGGTAAGATGGAGAGTGGTGGTAGTGGTGGCTCCTACTCATATGCCTGGTGGAAGAGCTCCATCTTACAGGCCCTGTGGAACTGTACAAGGTCCCGCAGGGCCCGGATCTCCTCCGGGAGCTCATTGCACCAGGTAGGAGCCGCCACCGAGAAAGCCCTGGCCCTGGTAGCAGTCAGCCTGGCCTCTTTGGGGCCTGGCATTGCCAGGAGATGTCACATCCCGGACCGAAGTGCTCGCTGGGGAACATATGGGGAAAGGCGGTCCCTTAGTTAAGCTGGCATCGTCTGATTGCAAGGCTGATTGCGGACTTAGACATACATTCCCCTGGTTGGGAGGGGAAATGTTGATGAATATGGATTCCGATGTCCTAATGTGTTCCATCCATATCAAGCAAGCCTTGAGTGCTCTCCGTATATCTAAGGTATGCCAGGATCTCTCTCAGAGATGCATAGGATTCAGACAGAAAGATGGAAGGAATACCTCATGTGCGCTGTGGAACCTGGAGGGAACCTTGGGAAGAAACATAGGGTCCATTCTGAGGACCATCTTGTCCTTGTGAAAAATACAAAGTTCTGGTTTAGTTGATAAGGCACCGAGCTCTGACACCCATCTGGCTGACAATCGAACCTGCCGATTGTCTGGTATTCTGTATTTTCTCATCTGGAAGGAATAGTGAATTCAGTTTGGTGTCTATCACCACTCCTAAATGCTCCAGCTTCTGGGAAGGGAACAAGGAACTCTTGGCCACATTGATTAGGAAATCGTGTTGTTACAGACAGAATATGGTCTGCTGGATGTCCAACATAGCTTTTCCCCTGGAACTGAACCAAATGAGGAGATCATCCAGAAATGGGTGGGCACGAATCCCCATTGTTCTCAAGTGGGCTATCAGGTTGACCAGGACCTTGGTCAATACCCGTGGGGCAGTAGCCAGGCCAAACAGTAGTGCCCTGAACTGGAAATGCAACTTCCTGACACAGAATCTGAGGTATCTGCGGTGAAGTAGAAGTATCAGTTATGCCTCTGAGAGGTCTAGGGAGGCCAGAAACTCTTGAGGTTGGAGTTCCTGAGTGATGGATTTTAGCATCTCCATGTGGAAGTGGTGGAGCTTGATTGTTTTGTTCATATATTTCAAGCCCAGTATTGTCTGCCAGTCATTCTTTTTGGGAACTGTGAAAAATATGGAGTACAGTCCTTGGCCTCTCTGGAATGAGGGAACGGGTTCTATGGCATGAATGTCCAAGAGGTGCCTGATTACCTTGGTTGTTATTTCTTTCCTGAGCAATCTGAAGGTTCATAAATCATTCCATAACACCTTGGCAGCAGAATCAATGGCTAAGAGAAACTAACTAAAGTTAGAACTCTACAGACAAAAGCTACAGAGGTTTCAAACACTGCAGCCAGGATTCCGCACCCACCCCATCAATGTTACTTGATTCTCAGTGGGTAGCTTTGAAAATTATTTTTGAGAGTGGGGCAAATTTTCATGTCTATGCTTTAAAGACTTGTAGAAACAGCATGATAAAAAGTAGAGACATCACCCTGCCAACAAAAGTCCGCATGGTCAAAGCAATGGTTTTCCCAGTAGTCATGTATGGCTGCAAGAGTTGGACTATAAGGAAGGCTGAGCGCCGAAGACTAGATTCTTTTGAACTATGGTGCTGGAGAAGACTCTTGAGAGTCCCTTGGACTGCAAGAAGATCAAATCAGTCAATCCTAAAAGAAATCAACCCTGACTGTTCCCTGGAAGGCCAGATAATGAAACTGAAGCTCAAATACTTTGGCCACCAAATGAGAAGGGAGCACTCACTGGAGAAGACCCTGATGCTGGGAAAGATTGAAGGTCAAAGAAGACAACAAAATGGGGAGGCAACAAAATGGTCCAGCAGGGTGTAGCCATGTGAGACTATCTCTAAGATCCAGGAGTCTGCTTGCAATTCTTGCCATGCTGATTGAAATAGACAAGATACTGTTACATACTGAGGAAAAATTGATTTAAAAGCTGTATGTAATAATGTTGGAAAATAAAACACAAGATGAAATAATTAAAAATTCTATGGTTAAATGGGCACAAAACTTAGGCCATAATATTGATTTAGCTCAATGGTCACAGGTATGGAAAACAAATGTAAAAATTCCCAAAGCAACTTCATATAAAGAAAATATTTATAAAATGTTTTATAGATGGTACATGACTCCAGATGACTCCAGATAAACTAGCAATATTTTATCTTGATTTACTAAATGATTGTTGGAAATGTAACAAAAAAAATGTTGGTTCATTTTTTCATATGTGGTGGACATGTGACAGAGTTAATAAGTATTGGTCTTGGATCCATGAAATGTTCCCCAAAAAGTTAGAATGTACCATACCTTTTATACCCAAGCTGTTTTTATTGAATATAAAGCCAGAAAACTGTAAAAAAAAAACCAGGATTTTTATCTTATTATAAATGTACTAACCACTGCAAAAATACTATATGCCAAACACTGGAGGAAAAATGAAATACCTTCCAAAGAAGAACTGATAAATAAGATCCTTGAAACCGCTGAGATGGATACTTTAATTTTGAGAGGATAAGAGGAAAGAAAATTCCAAAATATTTGGTCAAGATTTTATAAATGATTGGAAGATTACATTAAATGAACAATACCAATATATAATTACAAGAATCTACAGATTATACTTTTAAATGTAATGCAGAATACTTATATTTTAGCTATTTAGTGAAAAAATGGCTAATATACAACTAGATAATGTAGGAGGTAACAAAACAAGATATAAGCAAATTGTATATTTATATGTATGTATGTATGTTTGTTTGTTATAAAATTAAAAAAATTAATTCAAAAAAAGAAAAAAGAAAATGGAATGGAATGGAATGGACAGCCTCCTACCGGAATGTCACTTCAGTCATGCTTTATTGGGCTTAAGGTCCCGTTTCTGTTTGTCAGGCCTTCCCAAGGACTGTCTGGAGATTCTGGGGTTGTTGAAATTCCTCTTGAAGGACTGTCTGGAGTGGCCCTTTATTGCCCATTGACTTATTTCTGTGGTTGATGCCAGAATTGGAGATATCGTCCCCAGACGGTGGGTCTCATAGCTCTAAGGCCGCGAGTGCCCTAGTCAGCAAGTATTGCTAGTCTTCAGACTTGAAGAAGTGAAGAGATTGTTCTGGGACAGAGATGTCCTCTACCTCTTCATCTGAAATAAACTCCCCCTCTTCCAGTTTGGTGTAGTGGTTAAGGGTGTGGATTGTAATCTGGGAAAACTGAGTTTGATTCCCCAGTCCTCCACATGCAGCTGCTGATGTGACCTTGGGTCAATCAAAAGTAATCTCAGAGCTGTTCTCTCACAAGCTGTTCTCGAAAGAGCTCTCTCAGCCCCACCTACCTCACAGGGTGTCTGTTGTGGGGAGAGGAAGGGAAAGGGATTGTAAACTTCTCTGAGACTCCTTCAGGTAGTGAAGGGTGGGATATAAATCCAATATTTTCTCCTCCTCTTCTGCATCACTATAGAGAGAACATCCTTGCCTTGGAAAATCCTGGTCATACCCAAGCACCCCTGGGGTCTGTTTCTGGGCTGCCTTCTCCCCCTGGAGTTAGGATCAGGATGTCATTGAGAGAACAGAGGAGGGCAGGGAGGTCTGGGGCAGATCCCATGGCTCCCAGTTGACAGGCATTAAACATCTCAGCCCTGACCATCTGTTTTAGAAATTCCATAAGTTCTACAGAGACAGAGGTATTCCCAAGGCCAGTTATATTACCAGGACAAAGATCAGACCCAGCAGTGGAAGAGACGGTCCACCTCACCAGAGGGTGCCACAAGGTGGTGTCTCCCACCTGGAGTTTGGCAACTAGTGACTCAGACAGGGCCTGTGAGTCTTCCTGCTAGTAGTGGCTGGTTCCCACCAAAAAACTGCTGCTGTTGTTGTCCAAGATGGGGGACCTTCGGCAGGGGAGGAGTGATGCCACTTTCTCCCATGCTTGGAAAGCTCGTCCTGAAGGACATCATTGCCGGTAACCGAGGCAAACGGTAAAGGCATGTCGGCTCCAGATTCACTGTTCTCCACACTCTTTGTTGTCTTCCAAGAAGCTGTCTTTGTAAGCTTCCATGCTGAAGAACCCTCTTTGCTCCACTGCTATTTCCCAAGGCCAGTAGCCACCACAAAGCCAATCCCCCCAGCAGAGGAGGGGGGAAGGAGAGTGAAAGGAAGAACAGCAGAGAAAAGTTTAGAGTGAAGAGGGGTGTTGTTGGGGTTTTTTTTGGTATTTTTAAGAGTGAGGGTGAAAAGGAAAAGAGAAGAGGAAGCAAACTTTAGACAACAAACAGTAGGTAAGAATTAGCCTATGACCATGCTCTTCCTATCGAGGCAAAACAGGAACTGAGGTTTGGGTGTTCCCATTCCACAGGAAGAGGAAGAAATTTGATTCCTGCCTCCCTGATTGGATGTTGGGAAACACCCAAGATGTCCTCCACCTCAGAGAGAGAAGCATGTGTTTCCACTACCAAACATGTATCAGGCCAAAAAAGAGAGACATCTGTTCAGCCATTCTAACATTTCATAAGACATATGTTCAAGCAGAAAGGTGCTGACCTGTGCATATTAAATATAACTTGAGAAGCAGTCATCCATTTTCTTCTAAGTGTGATACTGGAGTTCTGTGATTGAAACTCCATATGTAGAACGTGGCCCCAAAAGCATGGAGAATCTAGACTGGGGCCATCATACTAAGAAAGGGTGAGTTCACCCCACCACGCACTACTTCCCAGACTGAAAAATGCTTCTTCCTGTTCCCCCAACTGCTTTAAGACCTTGTCTTTTTCCTTCTGGAGATTAGGGGGGGGGGATTGACTTGCTCCAATAATTCCCATCCAAATCAGCCCTCCCAGGTGGTTTTAGTGCCACGTTGTGTGTCTGGAGTTTGTGATGGAATTCCAGAATCACTTCCTTTTTCGCCCAGAGCCATCTAGTTCTGGATCCAGAATAGGCTCCCACAAAAAGAAAAAACGTATATATACAGAATTTTCTTATTACAAACCTTTAAAAATGCTTTATTTTACTTTTACAACAAAAAGAGTCATATACTCAGTTTTAACGACCCCCAAAACATACATTTTGCCACGAATACCAGCATCCTACAAGAATGTGAGACAGATCTGCTATCTTGCAAAACTGCAGGAACAGGAAAAATGTCTGTGTCTACCGCTACGATAATAGTGAATTTGGCTTTATTGACCTCAATAACACATATTTTGAGACCAAGATGAGAATACTATATGAATTTTAAATATCAAAATAATTATATCCACCATCTTGGAAAAAAGAGGCTGCAGGGAAAATGACCCAAAATTAGAATGTCTACCCAAGAAAATTTGTGTGGGGGGGTCTATTTTGGATCCAGGACTAATTAACAGAAACTGCACATGACTTTTTCAGATTTTTCTCCACAGCCAGTTTTTACTCTTTAAAAAAAAAATTAGTACATTAACAAAATATAATGAACAGAGAAAAACCAAAAAGGCCAATACATTTTTTTTAAATGACCAAAAATATTCTCACAGCTGTGTTTTATAAAACTGTAATACTTATCGTTTTAATTCCAGAGTGGTGACCTTGCTAGTCTGTTGCAACAAAAGCTCCTTGAAGACTAACAAAATTTACTCTCACATAAGTATGCATAAGTCAGAGCTCACTTCATGAGAACTCTGATCAAGTGAGCTCTGACTCATGAAACCTTATGCTGGAACCAGTTTTGTGAATCTTTAAAGTGCCACTGGACTTTTCTTTAATTTTGGTTTTGAAGAATATGTTGGATTCTTTTGCTTGAATCCAGCCATGCAATCCCAAAAATGTAAGGCCACTTTAGCTTTTTGAAGAAGTGCAGCATTTTTTTGCTTCTCCTCCCTGAAGCCTCCAAAATATTGGTTTTGCTAAAAGACCCTCCAGAATAGCATGGGGTCAAGTTATCTATTCTATAATTTATAACAGGATAATCTTGTCACATTTGGTTGAGAAATATTTAAAGGCAAATGGACTATATGCTGCCTTTTTAAACTTAAAATTGGCATTTGCACTCTGCTTAAATGATCTGAGTCCCTTCTTGTCAAAAGTGAATGTAATGGCTCCATTATTAGGGGGGCATCAAATTAACAAAATACTTTATGCTGATAAAGTCTTAGTATTCCTCTCTTTAAGTATCTGAAGGGCTGTCACTTAGAGGAGGGCAGGGAGCTGTTCCTGTTGGCAGCAGAGGATAGGACTCACAATAATGGGTTTAAATTAAGGGTGGGAAGGTACCAGCTGGATGTTAGAAAAAAACTTTTTAACAGTAAGAGTTGTGCAACAGTGGAATCAGCTGCCTAGGGAGGTGGTGAGCTCCCACTCACTGGCAGGCTTTAAGCAGCAGCTGGACAAACACTTGTCAGGGATGCTCTAGGCTGATCCTGCATTGAGCAGGGGGTTGGAGTAGATGGCCTGTATGACCCCTTCCAACTCTGTAATTCTATGATTCTACTATCATTGACTAAGCAGGGTTTAAGAAACCAATCAATGTATTAATTATTGTGAAATGGAGCAACTTAGCATAAAATAAATCTAAAATACTGCTGTTTGGAGACATTAGGAAGATAGGGCATCCTTGGAGGTTGCAAGGAGTGGAGTTTGAACAAGTTCATTCTTTCAAATATCTGGGCATCCATTTTGATGCTTTGATGACATGGAAAAGTAATCTAAAACATATCAGAAGTATCTTTCAGCTTCTGTCCATATCCTGAAGAAATTTTATTTTACAAAAAGTGGACAATCTTTTCTAACATTGCTCAAAATGTACAATCCCAAGATTTTCCCTCAACCCTATATAGGGCACTGTTATGGCAGAATGTAATTGCTAAAGATCTTGATAGGCTGCAGACTAGCTTCTTCCTAACCATTTTGGGAATTCCTAATTTTGTCTCCAACTCAGTATTTAGATTAGGAATTGGACTGCACTCCTTACAATCTATCACATGGAAATATGCCATTAAGATGTGGTTAAAATATTCTTATTAGAACCTTTGAGTCAACGAATACATCTAATAAGGCAAGACTTATTTTTATCATCAAGTGCTAATGCCTTCTTTGACAAATCGCGTGAACTGGGGTTTTCATTAGATGATAATCTATTTCATTGCTATTCTGATCACCTACCGAAAACAATAACAGAAGCAATTTTATCACATGATTCATCTTGGTTAGTATTGATTCATAGACATCTAATAAGGCAAGACTTATTTTTATCATGAAAACAACTTCCTTTATAGTTGCTAATTAGTCGGTTAGTATAAAAAATCCCAAACACAGATATTTAATCCTTTGGGGAAAATGTAATTTGCTGCCAATAGCTGAATGCACAGGAAGGCTTAAAGATATTCCCTGGATTGAAATAAATTGTTCTAGTGCAGGTGGGGCAATAGGAACCATTTCACATGTGCTGTTACACTGTCCTTTGTTTATTGAAGCTAGGCATGATCTCTTGTCGGCTCTGACATTCAATGCTCTAGTAATTATACTATTCTTAAAATTATTGTTTTCAAATGATGTGGACTGGTTGGAAGCTATTGCTAGATTTCTTGCATACATTTTTAAATGATCTTAGTGTTTATTGTTTTATTGATTGGCTCTGTTTTTGTTTTATCCATAATCCCACCAACCTATGGTTGAGGGGATTGAAAATGAAATAGATTCATTCTCTTAAGGAGGAATGGGGGATCAGTGAAAATTGCTTCACCCTTTTCCAAGAGCTTAGGTGTCCATAAATCTCCAGAATGAGTCATTGGAAAAAGGTCAATATTAAAAAGACAGGTGCTAGACTCCAATGAGTAAACAATGAAATCCTTGATGAAAGGACTGGTCATGTAACACATATGTAGTAGTTGCATTCACAAGCTTGATGCTTCTGGAAAATGCTTACATCAGTATTCTCATGTGGTGTTCAGTTTGAATTAAGTTGTGATCCAAAAATGCTTCTTCTGAATTGTGTCGTATGGATCGCAGGGCTCTTCTGCACTCTCATTTTCATTTCTTGTGTGCCCCTATTGTCTTGGGGGATTTTTCTTTCATTTCTGCATATGTTTTGCTCCCTCTATTGGTTGCTTCAATATTACATTGCTGTATCTCTTCTGGCATATTTCTCTTGAGCAAAACACATGCAGAAAAGGGGGGGGAACCCTGATGCAATAGGGTTACACAAGCAAGGAAAATGAGATTGTAGAAGAGCCTACGATCAACAGCAGAGTGTGTGGTACATAATTACTGCAGCTAGGCTGGTTTTTGCCAAAGTATGGAAGCTGAAGACTCCCCCTCCCACCAAAGGACTGATTACAGAAGATTAAAGCCATATAATTTTATTGCACCTCACTACTTACCAAAAGTAATAATTGAGAATTTGGACTCACAATAATCTGCTTTTCCCAGTTATTCCCAAAACATTTTAGACCACCTTACCACATTATGTAGAGGCCCACAGGAATGGACTCTGGGTACTGCTGGGTCTTGAGCATAGTGACTACTTGCATGGACTTGCCTCCTGAAGCTTGTGTTCCTGTTCAGAGAAGCCTGCAATCGCTAGTGGAAACTAGGCTGTATGCCTTAATTAGAAGGGGAGGGAACAGAAGCTTTCTGGAGAGAACTGTGTGCGTGCCCTTGAGGAGTCTGCTCTGCTACCATTGTTCTCAGATTATGCTACAATAAAGATGGCTTCCCTGCAAGGGGCTTGACTTCACAGACCATTTGAGAATATCGGATCATGGCAGTCCATTGACAATATCTGACCGATCAATAGCCTGTCATGCCAACCTTACCCATTACCATTATTCTTAATGCAACTATAGTCACAGACTTATAATCTCATCATATCAATGACACAACTAATTCAGGAGTTTCAGATGCACCCATTTCTCAATTAATTTGAAAAGAAGGAAGCTTCCTTCACTGCCCAAAATGGCTGAATAATTATTGGTCTTCAGGTTGAAATGCCCTGCTGGTGACAATTCTAGCTCTTGGAAATATGAAAATATCTTGCTGAACAATTCTAAACCTTCCTCTTCTAGACACGTCCATACTAACCTCAGCAACAGCAGCATGAGTAGAGCTAATACAAGGGAAGCAATAGAAAAAGAATATCCCACAGTATAAAGATGACGAAGGGTGATGTACAATAGATGTTTTTCTTTCTAGAAACAAAAAAAAACCACACAAAGAAGTTAAGACTATGAAATGTGAGAACCCAATCCCAGTAGAGAAGATGCTGCAGCATATCTTTCTAGCACATATTTCAGGGAACATTTGCATATTACTTAAGAACCAGATGCATTTGTTAGATGCTTATCGAGCATTATAGCATTACTGGGAGTAAGGTTCATTGTGGGAAGACATACAACAGACTCTAGAAAGAAGCTCCAGGTGAGTGTCCTGGCTGTGGTGGGTGGGGCAGCAGAAGGATGGGGAAAACAGGAGGCAAGCCATGTTTATTTCCTTCTGCTTAGTTATAAGGCAGGGCTGTCTCAAGTCATTTTGCTGCCCCAAGTGGGTAGTAGGAGAGCCTCATGGTAACAAGCATGGTTCCCCCCACCCTGATTTATGTTGATCTGGGGCTATGCAGTGGCAGCTAAGGTAGAAAAGCACCTCCTCCTATGCCATGTTTTCTGGTTTCCAAAAATCTAGAAAGCAGTTCTATAGCCAGTTACAGGGTTGGCAACTCTGGGTTGGGAAATACCTGTAGTTTTGAGGGGTAGAGCCTGGGGAGGGCATGGTTTGGGATAGGGTGAGACCTCAGCAGGGTATAATCCCATAGAGTCCACTGCCCAAAGCAGTGATTGTCTCCAGGAGAACTGAACTTGGTTATCTGGAGATCAGTTGCAATAACTGGGAAATTTCTGTAAGGGAAATGATGTGCTGTGGCTGGGGAACATGATGATTTCTGAGAGATCTCCAAGCCCCAGAGGGAGATTGGCAACCCCAGTGAACATTTAGGGGAAGATTGGGAGATGTATTTTGCCTCAGGACACATTCAATGACTCCCAACAGCAACAGCAAACTGTTTAGAATGTTGGAGGGGGGGGGCAATCAGGCCACATATGCAAATGACCTCTGTTCTGACTGGCTATGGGGGGAAAAGGCTGATGTGTGGAATGGAGTGAGGCCCAATCAGCTCGCATATGCAAATAACCT
The DNA here is from genome assembly GCF_001447785.1 of Gekko japonicus. Lineage (NCBI taxonomy): Eukaryota > Metazoa > Chordata > Lepidosauria > Squamata > Gekkonidae > Gekko > Gekko japonicus. Next base: position 690,843 of record NW_015168050.1, read on the forward strand.
TGAAAGACTGGCCCAATCAGGTAGAAAGTGAGTCGCCGGGAGCATGGCTCTATCTAGATTATTAGCCATGTTGCCTCAATGAAACCACCATGTCCAGAGGCATCTTGACAGACACCCCTGATGTTGCAGGAAAGCAACAGATCTCCCTAGCACATGCCCTGTATGTGTAATTAGTTGCAGGGGCTTCTGGTCACTAAGGCCCTTTCTGCACTCACAGCTTATTGTGGAGAATCTGAACATTCAATACTTAAAGCTTGAATAACGGATTTGTTAGCCCACCCTCTGCACATGTTTCCCCCCCCTCCAGTTTGTTTTTTGTGTATTCTATGTCTGCAGTCTGCATCTACAACCAAAACCCGCATTTATTTATCCATTAAAGTAAACATGCCATTTGTGGGGGGGTGGCCTGTGAAGGTTTTTTTTTTTTAATGTGTGCAACTGTCCTATTTCAGCTGCACAGTAGCCTCCAGCAAGCACCTTTGAACGAGGCTGCCCAAACCAGTGGGTAGGTAAAACGTCATTATGCATTAGCAAGATGCACTTGAATTTTAAGGGGGGGGGAGTAGAGAAAGAAGGATGTTAAGTGTTGCATTTTAGCAATTTTTCCTCCCTCTGATCATTTACTTCATTTACATCCTGGTTTGCAACTGGAGAAAAACCACAGAAAGAAACATATTCAGCAGCTGCCTTGTTAGTGCAATAGGCACCTCGTAAGCGTCATAATCTGAAGCTTGTAAATTTGAGCCTCACATGAGGCATGAGAATCTTTTCCTCTCTCTGTGACAAGGCTGCTTTGTGTTTTGGAACTGCAGCAGGGGAAATCTTTTTTGTTTTCACTGGGGATGCTTCCGTTTGTCTCCTCTACAACCCCCTTTTAAATCAACACCAGGAGGGAACAAGCTCCTTTTAACACACACACACACAAACACACACACACACCGTCTACCGAAAGTCTCAGTATGGTAAACTCAAAACTAGCCTGCTCGCAAAGAAAATGGGAAGTTCTTCCCCTGCTGCCCAGCAACCTGCACTGAGTGAGAGGCATGTTGAGGATAGCTAATCATAAACTTCATAGAGTACTGCTGTGGTGGCAAGTATGGAGGATTGGATGGAGCACTCAGTGGCCTGCAGTGTTGTGTGAGCAGCCAGTGCAACAACCACCTGGCAGCTGGCTTGCTTCCTTGATGCCTTCTGTCCACCCTTTGCATATCCTCTGTAGGGCACCCTTTTAAAGTAGTCCATAGTAATGGTTTGGTTTTGTACTGGTGCAGCCCTCCCAGGAGACAAGGGCTGGGGCTCAGCAGGGCAGGTCATGGGCAAGTTTGCAAAGAGTAACCAGGCTCCAGTCCAAAAGTCAGGGGTTCCAGAGAGCAGACTAGGGTCCACTCTAGGGTCAAAGGACCCAGGCAGCAAGTCCAAGTCTAGTTCAAAGTCAGGGGTTACAAAAGCCAATAGTCAGGTCCAGTCTAAGGGTCAAGGTTCCAGTAGTCTAGTAATAGCAAGGTCACTGGTTCAGTAGCAATGTGTACTTCTTTCATCCACAAAACTGCTGCTTCTCCCAGCTGATTAAGATGCTGAACTGCAGACCGGAAGGTCAGTAGTTCAGCAGTTCAAGGCCCGAGTGCCGCATGATGGAGTGAGCTCCCGTCTCTGGTCCCAGCTCCTACCAACCTAGCAATTTGAAAGCAAGAAATTTCAAGTAGATAAATAGGTACCACTTCGGTGGGAAGGTAACAGCATTCCGTGTGCCTTGGCATCTAGTCATGCCGGCCTCATGACCATGGAAACATCTTTGGACAGCACTGGCTCTTCGGCTTTGAAACGGAGATGAGCACCGCATCCCTAGAGTTGGATTTGACTGGCTTTCGAGCAAGGAAAACCTTTACCTTTACCTCCCCTCCCAGCAAATTCCTTGGCAGTCATACCAAAACTACTCATCCACCTCGTCCATTGATAGTTGATGGCAGGCCATGAGTCTCACACTCCTTCTCCTTTCCTGCAACTCTGTGTGCCTCTGACAGCATCAACACTGCAGGGGTGTTGGTGAGCTAGATGGGCTGTGAGTGGCTTCTGAAGACTTGTTTACTGTTTCAGAGCTACAAGGTGATGGCTCTGTTTCAGCTGTAGGCTGTGACTTCTTGGTAACCTGATCTCTTGTTGCCCTCCTTCTGGCTCAGAGCCAGCGGCAGCCAGTTGTTCGATTACTGGCTGAGGGCTGGCTGCAGGAGCTCTTCATTTCTGTCAGCTTTTGTTATTGCTTCTGCATTTCTTCCCACCCAATCAGCTTTCAGTTCACTGTATCACTGTGTTTTCCAGAACCGGTTTTGCTGTGGACTGTTTTCTTGCCTCGCTTTTAAGTTGAAGGAATTTATTATTCAGACATTATTCCATGGATATGGCATCCACACCCAATTCCCACCTGTTTCCACCCCTTTTTCTATCTTCGTCACCGCAAGGATTGCGGTTTACTGTTCCTTGCACTCTGCACCTTCTTCCTTCTTTCTTCTGGTCTACTACTGTGAGGGTACCCCATTAGTTATAATTTTCTTTTACAAGCCCTTTAAAGGTCTAGCTTTAAAATGGATCAATTGATAATCTTGGATAGGTTGTGAAACAAACCTGTTGTAAGTCAATCTGTGTTCAGCGGCGACACAGATTCCTCAGATGAAGAGCTCCTGCAGCCAGCCCTCAGCCAGTAATCAAACAGTTGGCTGCCGCTGGCTCTGAGCCAGGAGGAGAGCAACAAGAGATCAGGTTAACAACTGATCAGAAGTCACAGACATGAAATTTCATGGCATGCTTACTAGTGTCCATTGTCTGAGGGGCTGTTTGGAAGGTACCGTGAGGAAATCCCTGACTTTTCGAAAGAGACTTCCAAAGCTACAACATGGGATTATGGGCAGCTGCAATATAAATGTGTTTTACATTACAAATGCCTCCTCTTCACATCCTTCCTTCCCCTTATAACTTTTCTTCCTTTGTCATTCATATATTATATAATGCATACTTAAGTGTTTAGTTATTTCTTCTCCTGGCAAGGACCCAAAGTTTTGTGATTTGCATATGCATAGGACCCTTTCAGCTCCCTTTTCCAAGACCACTCCAAAACCCCTTAATATCAGAATATCTCTCAGAGCTAGTTCACTGTCTATTTGGGCATTGAATTGGAAGAGGGCAGCAATGTAAGAGCAGGCAACAGGCATGGCTTATGCCTATCATTGCCTCTCAAGCTTGTGCCACTGCTGCCCATGTCTAAGGAGGGCTGTAGATGTACTGGCTCTGCTGTGTGTCTTGGACCCCTTGGGTCAGTACAGTGAAAGAGCAATATGTTTCGGGTGGCAAAATATCTTGAGCCAGCACTGTGGCCTCCAGATAGGCACTTCCAGTAGATCCACAAGTGGGGCCCCCAACTCACCCATGGGTCCCATTTGTGATCCTGTATGGACGGGGAGAGCCAGCTAGGGTGACAGCAGCCATGGCTGACTACGTCCTACAAGGCAAGATGGGCTGCATGGGAAGCTTGGGGGCTGGGCAGCAGCAAGGGTGGGAAAGCCTAGCCCTCCCTCTCCCAGGTTGCCTATGATGGGGCCTGGGGAAAGACCACCACAAGGGGAAAGCACACTGCACCACCTGGCCAACTCACTTCTTACAGCTGTAACCATTAAAAGTTGTGGCCATTTTATTCCAAACTTTGTGAGTGATTGTGTTGCTGGTGGGTTGTTGTAAAGGGTTCCTCGCCTTCACTGCCAACTCCCCTCCCTAGGCATTGGGACTGCAAGTGATTTCGGTGAGTCTGAGGTCAAAAATATCTGTCTATTCACATAATAACACCAAGTATTTATATAGTACTTTCAAATATTCCACACACATTGCCTTGTTATAATACTTCATCAGTCCTGTACAGTGAGTGTGTACTCTCATTCCCGTACTGCGGGTGTGAGAAAGTTCTATCACATGCATGCCCACCCCACTAGCAAGTATGTAGCAGAATCAAGATTCATGTAGAGTGTACACCTTAAAAAGCCAATCCAAAGGGCAAAGAATCAACCTTGCCCTTGCTTTTACTGGTAAGTGGTTTAAAAGCAATAACAAAAGAAAAATTCCCTTAAGGCCAGCCAGAAATACTTTTGAACAAAGCTCCTGTACTACTCTTTCAGAGTTCATTACATCTCAGAGACACATTTTGTGTGGCTATAATAGTTACTTATGAGAATATATGAGGTACCAAAACCAATGAAGGGTATTTATGCTGTATCCATTTTCTATTAGGTTGATTTGAGAGCCATTTTCCTCCCCATCTACTTTAAAGCAAGCTCAACAGAAGGGAGAAAGCCTAAACCATACACAAGAAGAGAATGTTCAACCTAACCACTCCAGCCTGAAACAACTTAATCCTCTTTTAAATAAATACTGAAACTACCGACTTTCAGTTGATATAATCATGACTGCATAACAAACAGGTAAAGGACTTGGTAGAAACAATTTGACTATGAGAGGATTTCCAGAGAGGATTCAGTAGGTCACCCTATTAAACCATAAAAAGGCAACTTCTGCTTACTTTTGACTGCCCGTGATTCTTCTCAATGCACTCTGATCGGTTACTCCAAATCTGGCTGGAGTTTTCTAACGTTTTCCACATTCCTTGGTCCAAGCAGACTCTGTATACATTTCCTGCACTTCCTAAAAGTAAACAGAGATTCAGGCCCAAAGGTCAAGCCACAAATTTCATTTTTCAGACATAGTTTAATACTGTCACCCTTTCATCACTTGCCTGAAAGCCCCAGAAAAGGGAGACTTGGCTTCATGTGGTGACTTTTTATAATGTCTGTTTAGTTGGGAGGTAACTGTAGAAAGCAAAATATTTATAAATGGATTAATACAGTCTAATGCTTCTAATTCCCTATTTTAAAGTCTTTTTCATGCTTAAATCCAAAGGATAAGATTGTATTTCAATTAATTATTTCCTTATTCTTCTGATTAATTGGTCTTGGCGTTGGAAAATATGTCATTGATATGGCATAATTAACAAATTCAAGGCTGCATATTAAGAATATATTTCTTATTGAATGGATATAGGCAACTCTGAGCTCCTGGGGTTTTATTGGTTCTTTATAGGCATACTTCTTTATATCCTCCCAACCAGTGTAGGTGACAACTGGATGTTTTGTGTTCCTTTCCTAGCTGTGTTCCATGTACACTGCTTAACTCATCACCCTGTCACATTCAGTGTTTTATGTACTGAAAGGCGGAAGATTATCAATACAAGGCTTTTATTCAGAACATTACTCAGCTCTAGTCTGACTGCGAAGAGCGGCATCCAAACTTATACTTTTCCAAACTGAACTATATACTATGTAACTACTTTCATGAGGTCTGATTGGACCTAAGTGGAGCTTTCTGATAGGATACTCAGTATGGTGTTAGGATCACTAGAAGGTCTTTATTACGCAGCCAGTCACAACAGAGGAAACTAGGATACCTTAACACAAACCATAACTAAACAGCTTAGAAATAACTCAGAACATAACACAGTGACTCACATCTAAATATGGGAAGGGGTGCAACTGAAAACAATTGTCTTGTGTGTGGTGCTTGATGGGCATTTCACATATGCAGCAGGTCAGCAACTGAGATTACAGCCATCAAGTTATGAGCGTAGGTGCATGAATTCAACAGACAAATGTTTTGTTTAGCCAGACTACTGCTGATCTTCACTGGCAGTAGGTCCTGAATGCAGATTTCCACCATTTCACAAAATCTATGTGTGTAAATATTGTACTCTATACAGGGGGAGGGGGGATTCTTTGGAGATATGTACTGGATTTGCTGTCTAGTAGCAGCACACCTAATAGAGGCTCTCCTGTTAGGGCTGGCAACTACACATTGAAAATTCCTGGAGATATTAGTGGGGTATAATGCCATAGAGTGCATTATCTCCAGGGGAACTGATCTCTGTTATCTAGAGATCAGTTATAATTCTGAGTGATCTCCAATCCCTACCTGGAGGTTGGCAGTCCTACCTACAAAACTGCAATGTTAAGCAAGTGAGACTATTGGTTGGGGTTCACCTTGTAACCATGTGCCAATTTAACCACAGAATCAAAATTCCTAGAGGGTTATTGGCCTCTGTCTGAGAAATAAAAAGGAGCAGGCAATAGGGATGTATACTTATGTGGTAACTAACCAAAACCTGAACCAAACAACCCCCTCCCCATTCCTTGTATAATTATAACTCAACTGAACTGAAAAAGTAATGGCATTCCAAAATATCTGGAACACAATTTCATGGTACCTGGCTGCCCTGCTTAGAGTTGGAGAAGATTAGAGGGGAGAATGAGGAGAGAGTAGCTGGGCAGATCTGCCTAGGTTACCAATGAGCACAATGACACACAGGCCTTGCTGCCAAAAGTGATAGTGCTCAAAGGAGTATTGATGTCAGTTGCTGTTTTGATTTGATTCTGTGTAAGTGTAATGGCTCCTGTTTACTTGCTGTTTTTGTGTGTTCTCTCTCTCTCCTTGCAAGCCACAGGAAAAATAATATTTGCTTGCACAAATTACCATACATCGCCATACAGTCAATACTGCAGAGTTGGGGGAGATGGAGATAAACACCACACTTACTTCCTCCATTCCCAGTAATAGGTAGCATGTGCCATGTATTAATGTGTGTGCAGGGCAGCCGTTATCAGAAAGAGACAGACAGACCAGATCTAAACCAGGTGAAATGAAAGATTATCAGTGAAGAGGATTGAACTGAGATCTGTCAACCTAGCAATCTGTCAGTAGCCATTTCTCTGACAGCAGATGCTTCCTTCTCGCTGCTTGTTAGCCTCAATATATATATAAAAAGAATGGCTATCTCCCATTTGTGTGTAAAACTTTGGGGTGTGCCTGTACGTGCCGTTTTAAAAACAAAACAAGCATGTGCAGGCACATGGAGCTGAACATTGCCATTTGTTTCTTGGCCGCATTTGGGTGCTTTCAATACCTTTTTCCTTGGCTGGCACCAGGGCTTTTTTTGTAGAAAAAGCCCAGCAGGAACTCATTAGCATAATAGGCCACACCCAACAGCAGAAACTCATTAGCATATCCAGCCACACCCTGACAGCATAGCTCATTAGCATATTAGGCCACATCCCACGTTACCAGAAGTGTGGTCATCCAGCCACACCAACCTTTTGCTTCTTATTCTGTTTACCTTGTTGGTTGTCCAAACCCGGGGCATTTTTTGTAGCAGGAACTCCTTTGCATGTTAGGCCACACACACCTAATGTAGCCAATCCTAATGAGTTTCTACTGCTGGGTGTGGCCTGTTATGCTAATGAGTTTCTGCTGGGCGTGGCCAACTTGGGAGCCAGCCGTAACTCCATTCCTGTGCATTCCTGCCCCAAAATAGCCCTGGCTGGCCCAGTACTGGACCTGGACTGGAAGAAATATTCTCAGAGCTTCAGAGTGCATGGGATGGGACAGGGTTTGTTTCCCCTTGCCCAGTTTTGGTAAAAAAACAACTAACCCCCTTTCTTTAAACTGGCGGACCTATTCACAGGGACCCTCTATTATATGTTATTTTTGCCCTCTACCTGTTTTTTTGGGGGGAAGGTTCTGCTCACTTTGCAAACAAGAATTTTAACTGGCAGGTACAGGGTATAGCCCCTGAGAATTTAATCCCACTTTTATGGAAAACAAAAATGTTATAGCTGGAAATATGTTTACCATGGAAATGAACAGGTATAATAAAGAAAAAGAATAAAAATGTTAAAACAAATAAAAAAATGAAGGTGAAGGGGTAAATATAACCCCAGGTAGCTGTTTCAGAGGGTAGTCATGGTGTTCTGCAGTAGAGTTAGAACCGAGTTAGCTGTGAATGATCTATACTATAGAGATGGTACAGACAACTGTTATGCCTTATAGAGACAGATTTTAGTGCACATTTTAAAGACTGTATTGGTGCACATTTTAAAGACAATAATGTGTGGGAGAGTGGCCAGATTTCAGACTTCCCCACCACAGATTTTTATACCCTCTTGATATATATTGCCCACCACTGTGTATAGAGTATGGCAAGATTAGGAAAGATGCTACTACTTTTATAGGACAGTTTGTACATGTTTCCAAAGTCTTGTGTTACCATTTTTTAGCCATGGTAAATAAGATGGACAAGGAACAGAGACATTTCCTGGAGATGAATAAGGCCAGCAAACAAATTGATCAAAAGTCCCATTGCAATATATTCCTGCAATACAAAGAGAGAAATATAAAAACGTTAACTTTTATTAACTGTAACATTGCATTTGATCACTGTGAAATAGCCAAAGTATGAAATCAGATATACTGCAGTTACCTCTGTGATAGATAACCCAGCAGATTTGGTTTAAGTTAATATCTGTGGTGACATTTACAGCCTGATCACATGGCGTTCGATACCAGCACTGAACAGACATACCCTATATGAAGCATATTAATAGCCATTTTTGTACCATGCTATGACAGACCCTCCGTCACTTCCCGGCTCCCAGGCAGATTTTCCCCCACCAAAACTTAGTTCCCTTCTGTTTCTGAGCCACCCCTCAGGAGCGTGTATTCCTTCTTTGTCATAACAGACTTGACTGTCCTACCCTTTGTCAGAGATTTAGTTTGGCTTTTGACCCAGCACAGGAACTTGTGGGAAAAACAGGAGCTCTCTTGACTTAAACCCTTTGAAATGGCACTTGAGACTGTAAAACTTTAAAAACAGAATAAAAGATGTTTATTTAACAGGCAGGGAATATATATAGGGGAAGTCAAGGTTTAGAAATACTGAGGTAAAAGTTCTATTTTGTACAGGAACAAATTCTTAAGACAAACAAGAGTGTGTTCTTGTTGCTTATTTTCAGGGATTTCTAGTTCGTGAGAGGTACTTTTCTTAGCATATTTCAGCAGTAACACAGGATCTTAATAGAATTCCATGGAGAATAGCTCTTTATTAGAGTTTCTAGATTTATCCCCTTAGAAAATCTAGTTTCTCCATTTAGAAAATTGTAACTTTCCACTGAGTCCTGAGGTGTCTAAAGGTTATTCCCTTTACCACAGACCTGAGTTCTCCTCAGAGCTCAACCCTTTTCAACCAGCAGATATTCTTCTTTTCCCTAAGAAGCAATAACCCTTTTCTGTTCGGCTTGATTGGGAGTTACAGCCTAACAATCCAGTCACTCTTGCCAAATCTCTCATCCAGTAGTGATGTCTGTGTAAAGCAGTTTTTAGCTTTCTGGACTTAGATTCACAGTTCTCCCTCAGAGTAGTTCTTATTCAATTCGGGCAAAGAAGTCTCTTCTCTTCTCTCAGAAGAAGAACCTGTCTGACCAATCCTGTCAGAACTACTGACTCCAGCCAGTGCCACCTCAAGTGGCACCCCCAGGTGAGCCTCAGTTTGGAGGCTCCAAGCCGGGGGCGCATGGGGGGCGACCTCTTCGATGGCTTTAAGCCGGAGAATTGAGGCGCTCCTTTTTGCCCCAATCGGTCAACCCCCTGAGAGGCTCGGTTTTTACCGAGCATAGCTGATGCCGGTCGGGACAAGCAAGAAGGTCAGTGAATGAGGCGTGACTAAAAGGGGTCTGTGGTCAGACCATCAATGAAGCGGAGAAAAAGGCGAGCGAATAAGTTCTAAAAGTGAGTTCCACCCCCCACACCTATAGCGGCGTCGGGAGGGAATCCCAGACGTAAACAAACCGAACTGTGTTTTAAAGAGAAGGGGGGGGGGAGAAACGAAAAGCGCTCAAGTGTGCCAAAGACTTAGCTGTTTTTGCGGATAAGTTTGCACTTGCTGAAGGAGAGTGAAAAGCCTCTCTTTAGTGTAAACAAAGCTGAAAATGGCCGGCGTCCGAGGAAAAGGAACGAAAGTTGGGCGAGGTGGTCAAAGTCCGAGGGTAGAAGAAGGAGACGTCTTCTCCACGCTAACGGAGCTGCTCCGGCCCATAAACGAAAGACTCAATGGTCTTAACCAATTGATGGCTGCTTCGAACCAGAGTATGGCAAAGCAGCAACAGCAGATCGCCGAGCTCGTGAAAAAGTCGATTCAAACCGATGAAAAGCTTAAAGAGACAGCACACGATACTAAAAAGATGAAGAAGAAAGTTGGTCTGTTGGAGCAAAGGCAAGATCTCCAAGAAAGAAGGCTATTGAATCTACAGATGGAAAAAGCTAATAAAGTTCTCAGGTTTCAAGGGGTGGCTGAAACGGCAGGAGAAAACTTGAAGGAGGGGGCGACAGAGCTAATTGCATCGAGGCTCGGCAATGCACCGGCTGAAGCGCAAGCAGAGATCGAAGTGGTATATCGATCCTACTCTAAATATATTAAGCAGAATAACATGCCGGGCGAGATTGTAGTCAAGTTTCTCCGACGACAGACAAGAGATGATATTCTCAAAGCGACAGCAGCCAAACCCCTGCAGCTGGGATCAGCAACTATCAGGGTCCTAAAGGACACTCCATTTGAGGTTCGACAAAAAAGAAAAGCATACAAAGAACTCATTTCAACACTCCAGATCAACCAGATTCCATATTCCTGGCTCTATCCGGAGGGTGTGCAGTTTAAATACAAGGATAAGAGAGAGAAAATTGACTCGGTGTTTAAAGCGGAAGAATGGTTGAAGCAGTTTTTCGGATCGAAAAAGGAAGAGCAGCCAGACGGAGGGGGCCCTCCAGACAGCCTGGAAGAGACGGACGGAGACCCAGCAGGAGCAGAAGGAGGCGCGGCCAGAGACACGTATGACTTGCGGCTAAGAGTTCCCAAGTAGCTCTTAAGAACTGAAAGATTTATAACTGAAGTGGATAAAAGAGACTCTGTGCACACTGAGAAGAAAATAGACAATTACTAAAATAGACTCACTAACTCCTAAATTCATTGATTTAAACGAAAAGTTTTAAGTTTTATGACTAACTGTATACTAACTGTAAAAGACCTTCTTTTCTTGGGTTTTTAGTTATAGTGTGGGTTTCTTTATTTACTGTCTGTACCCCTTCCCTTTTTCTTTTTCTGTAGTCACGTAGGTGTAACGAAAATTAATAAAACTACCCTGTCTTCAGGGGATTAAAACAAAACAAAAAAAAGAACTACTGACTCCAGCCATCTCTTTCTCTGTCAGAAGCCTACTCCCTGGCTTGCTGACGCCAAATGAAAAGTCTTTACCCTCCAGTACACAGCTGATCATTTACTTTCTCTCAGCTGACACTGGCCAATCAGAGAGCGTGTAGAGCAGCCTATCAAACAAGCTATCCACTCCAGGGAAGATTACGTCCTTACCTCCCAGGCTGTCTGAACTAGCAGCATTTTAAAACCTGATTTTCATGTGCAATCCATCCCACATGTCAAAAAACAATGACTTATACCAGCATTTCAGAGATGGGAATTTTTTTAGGTTGAGAGACCCAATTTAAATTAAATGTATCCAAATCTTCACAACTAATGGACTAGATCCAGTGAGCATTTTTACTCAGTTTTGCCATTACTACATTCCCCATCCTACATGATAGGGTTGCCAGCCTCCAAGGGGGCCTGGAGTTCTTCCAGAATTATGACTGACTAGAAGTAATGCTCGTTGTGGGAAGAAATACAACGAGATCTAGAAGTAAGCTCCAGATGAGTGTCCTGACTGTGGCTGGTGGGGCGGCAGAGGGAAGCGGAAAATGGAGGGAGGCAAGCCGTGTTTCTTTCCTTCTGCTTAGCTATAAGGCAGGGCTGTCTCAAGTCATTTTGCTGCCCCAAGTGGGTAGAATGGGAGGACAGCCTCATGGTAACAGATATGGTACTCTCCACCTCTGACTTATTTTTTTAGGGCGAGGGGGGTGTTATGCAGTCACAGCTAAGGTAGAAAAGCACCTCCTCCTGTTCCATGTTTTCTGGGTTCCAAGGGTCTGGAAAGTAGTTCCATAGCTGATTACACGGTTGCCAATTCTGGGTTGGGAAATACCTGTAGATTTGAGGGGTAGAGCTTGGGGAGGGCAGGGTTTGGGGTGGGGAGGGACCTCAGCAGGGTATAATGCCATAGAATCCACTGCCCAAAGCAGCCACTGTCTCCAGGAGAACTGATCTTGGTCATCTGGACATCAGTTTTAATAGCTGGAGATCTCCAGGTGCCACCTGGAGGTTGGCTTATGTTAATTTGGGGCTATGCAGTCACAGCTAAGGTAGAAAAGCACCTCCTGTGCCACGTTTTCTGGTTTCCAAGGGTCTGGAAAGTGGTTCCATAGCCAATTACACGGTTGCAAACTCTGGGTTGGGAAATACCTGTAGATTTGAGGGGTAGAGCCTGGGGAGGGCAGGATTTTGGGTGGGGAGGGACCTCAGCAGGGTATAATGCTATAGAATCTACTGCCCAAAGCAGCCATTGTCTCCAAGAGAACTGATCTAGGTCATGTGGACATCAGTTTTAATAGCTGAAGCCCTGACTGCTACGTCACATTGGCTGTCATACAGGGGCCATCTCAGCAGGATATAAGGACACAGAGTCCACCATTTTCTCCAGGGGAACTGATCTCTGCCATCTGGAAAGCAGTTGCAATTCTAAATGATCTTTAGCCCTCACCTGGCGATTTGCAACCATAGTTTCCCCCAACAGACGCTAAGGGGAAATTTATTTTATCTCAGAACATCAACAGCAAACTGTTTAGAATGTTAGAGGGAAAGGCCAGTGAGGCCGCATATGCAAACGACCTCTGTGTTCCAAGGCAAAGGCGAATCAGACCACATATGCAAAGGCGAATCAGACCACATATGCAAATGACCTCTGTGTTCTGACTGGCTGTGGGGGGGAGAGGAACAGCAAACTGTTTAGAATGTTGGAGGCAGGACTCAGGCAAAGCAGCCAGTGGATAGGGAGACCCTCTGAATGACAGATCAGAGAGTGAATTGATTTTGGAGCGTGTTGGAATGTTCAGGGGAGTCCATGACCAAAATAGAATTATATGTACCGGAGGATATCCAGACCACAGAGATCAGTTCCCCTGGCAACAATGGCTGCTTTGGAGGGTAGACTGTATGGCAACATATCCCTGCTTAGCTCCCTTCCAAGACTCTGTCCCCAAGTCTCCAGGAATTTCCTAACCCAGAGTTGCAACCTTACTATGTTGCTTTTGTTAATACAGCTCTCAAGATCTTATGGTAATGGGAACACCTCCTTTTTAACCAACAGAAAAGCTGGCTAGAACCAACACAATATTCTCACAAACAGAACAAATGTAGAACTTAACATAATGACTGAAATGAGCTACTAAAACAAGCACAACATACAAGAATGCAGCAGTTGATTAACATCTTAACCATATTGCATGTTGTATCACCACATATCAACAGGCAACAAATGAAGAGGTGAGAGAAAATGAATCAAGATGTTCCCGAGATGCCAAAAGGTTAGTTGAAAAGTTAAAAAAAAATAAGTAACAATTGTCTGCATTCAAATAACTCTTAGCAATAATCATCTTGGTCAGACCACATAACAGCAGGAAATAAACAAAGGTGAGTGAGAAAAAAGGAATCAAGAACTTCTCAAGAGGGCAAAGTGTTAATGAAATGATTCAGAAACAATTAGCAGTAATAGTATTCAGCATTTATATAAAGAATAATCTTTATATAATAGACAGAAACATGTTATTATCACCCCGTGATACAAATTGGAGAGTAAGGCATTTAAACAACAGAGCACAGCAAAGAAATGTGGGGGAAGGAACAAGAGTTTAGTTCTTCACACTCCACACTCCATTGCCTATTAAAAAGTAGACCTTCAATCCTCAGTTCATGTATGAAAAACTGGGCATGTGCATAAATGCATCTGGATCCCACCATCATGTCCAGTTTGCTTCTAAATGTGAAGAAGACTCAGGAAATAGGAAAACTAAGGAGCAGGGACCCATGGAGACAAGTGCTCATACAAAACAGAAATGTTGGCAGTAGAATAGGAATCTGGGAAGATGGATAGGTGGAGGAGGCTGGAAGCCCAAGTTATATTAAAATGAATAAAAGAGAGCGTCATGGATAATAAATATTGGAGAAAACCCTCACACAGGTCTATGGTCCAGAATGGCCTGTGCTGGTAAGTTGAAAGGAAAGGAAGTTGAACTGACAGTGGAGCTAAAGGAAATGGGACAGAGAAGTCCATGGACTGCAAAACAGGTTTGAAGGAATGATGAGTGGAGACATAGAAGGACGGAAGGGATGACAAATAGAAAACAGTTCAAACAGGGCCCACCTCCCAGAATGACCAATCACACTTTGCAGCCATCTCACCTAGCACTTGAGTTCACTACCCCCCCACCTGGGAATATACGATCCTGTTATCTACAATAGCAAGCTGGCACAACTCTGGTTTCAAGGTTGTCCCTCGAGGAGGGAGGTATCTTAAGGAAGAGTTATGACACCTATTGATAGAATAGTTCACACACTCAGCCATTCACCCCCCATAGGAATTTCCCTCCTCCCTGCAACTATGGCAAACTAAACAGAGTTTGAGACCTTGTATTATCTATTATTACTGGGACTGTCTGACCTGTAACCCTGTCAGGATTGCCACACTCCGAATTAATAGTTTGGTGTAGTGGTTAAGTGTGCAGACTCTAATCTGGGAGAACCGGGTTTGATTCCCCACTCCTCCACTTGCACCTGGCTGAATGACCTTGGGCAAGCCATAGTTCTGATAAGAGCTGTTCTTGAAAAAGAGCAGTTTCTGTCAGAGCTCTCTCAGCCCCACCTACCTCACAGGGTATCTGTTGTGGGGAGGGGAAGAGAAGGGTGTTTGTAAGCTGCTCTGAGACACCTTTAAGTAGTGAAGGGTGGGGTATAAATCCAAACTCTTCTTCTTCTTCTTCTAATATGATTCAGCCAAAGTGAGAACACAGGACATTGACAGATTCTCTGGTCAAGTCAATCTCAAGCACACTGTCTTTGGCAGTGAAAAGCTTTATTGAGTTAAACAGGTTCCAAGCATGAACAGTACTGTGTCAGTTCTAAAGTATTTGGGTGGGTACATGCATATAGAAAGTTCAAACGGTAACCCCTCCTAAGGCCCACACATACATCACGTCATGCAGCCAGGCTCCTGTGTACCTACCCCCCTTCCCATGGTAATATACGATCCCATTATCTACTACACAAGCTGGCACTGAAGGCTTCAAGGATGTCTCCATGTGAACCATGGAGAGGAGCATCTTCAGGAAAAAGTTCCGCCATCTAAGATAGAGCATTCACACACCCTGCACTCACTCTCCCCACCTAAAGAATTCCCCTCCCCCCCAGCGTCCATAGCAAACTGTGTGAAGTGAAGCAAAGTGAAGCAAGGTTTGACATTCTGCCCCCCCCCCGAAGCCCCATCTTGGAAAAAAGAGGCTGCAGGGAAAACGACCCAAAATTAGGTCATACTCTGCGTATGGCAGTAAATAAACCCAGTCATCCTGCTGATGATTTATGAAGCACCTCAAAAATTGTTCCAACACTTGGTTGATTCTTTCAGTTTGTCCATTAATTTCAGGATGGTGGGCACTGGGCACAACTTAAGCCCTGCTCCCGCCCCCCAATCACTTCATCAGCTCCTGCCAGAACCCTGCCATGAACTGGGTACCCCGGTTGGCGATCACTTTGTGGAGTAAGGCATGGAGTCTGATGACGTGCTGCATGAACATTTGAGCCAGGTTTTGGCTGTGGGCACCTGTTTACATGGCACGACGTGTGCTTGCTTTGAGAATAAGTTCACCACTACCCATATAGCAGTCTTTCCCCGACTCAGGGGTATTTACCCTGAGTGATAAAGTCCATGGAGATAACTGACCAGGGTCTGTCTGGGGTCTCTAATGGCTGAAGTAGTCCTGGAGGCTTCCCAGGATGGCGTTTACTCATTAGGCATGTCTGGCACAAGGCCACGTACTTGGAGATGTCCCCCTGCATTCGGGGCCACCAAAATTGTCTCTGAATCAAGTTCAGGGCTTTTAAGTACCCGAAATGTCCAGCCATTTTATTATCATGACCTATAGTCATTACTTCCCCCCTCAGGGATTCTGGCACAAACAGCTTCCCATTTTGGTACCAACATCCATTCTCATTTTGGGTGAGGGACCCTTTCCTCTCAATGTCTGCTTTGTCCCCCTCTGAGAGGGTGGACTTGAATTTTTCAAACCAAGCGTCCGCCTCCGGAGTTGGCACCACTTTCACCCAGCTACGTATCACCACTGCCTCCCCCAGCTGAGCAGGCATGAACAATGTATCCACCACCTCCTCCCGTTGGCTAGCATGCTGTGGGAGGCAGGAAAGCACATCGGCTAGGAAGTTAGATTTCCCTGGAAGATGGTTGAGCGTGAAACGAAAGTTAGAGGAGAACTCCGCCCACTGTAACTGTTTTGCACTTAAATGCCAGGGGGCTTTGAGGGCTTCCAGGTTTTTATGATCAGTCCAAACCTCAAAAGGGACCCTCACCCTCTCCAGCCAATGTCTCCAAGTCGTAAGGGCTAGTTTTATAGCTGCAGCTTCCTTGCCCCACACTGCCCAATTCCTTTCAGCACTGGAGAATTTTTTTAGACACCTAGGCCAATGGGTGCAACTTCCCATCTTCCCCCTTCTAGAGGATTGCCACCCCATGGCCACAACCAATGTGTCCACTTGAACCACAAACTGTTTAGTCTCATCTGGGTGGTGTAGTATGGGTTCTGAGGTGAACAGAGTCTTTAAGTGTTCAAATGCCTTTTGGCACTCAGGGGACCACTGCAAGTGGCTGCTCCTCTTTTGGCACTCCGGTCCCCTCCCCTTTGTCTTTAATAGGTTCGTTAGGGGGAGGGTGACCTGGGTGAAATTGGGGATGAAGGGCCAGTAGAAATTAGTGAACCCTAAAAATGGCTTGAGCTGCCGTCTCATCCTAGGAGGCTCCCACCCCACAACATCTTGGACCTTCTTGGGGTCCATGCCCAGGCCCTTCCCAGATATGTGGTTCCCTAGGAAGTCCAGCTCCTCTTTGTGGAGTTCACACTTGGACAACTTAGCAAATAGGTGATTCTCATAAAGGGCTTTGAGATCATCTCGTACCAGTTGAACATGTGACTCCTTATCTTTTGAATAAATCAATATATCATCCAGATAAACAAGGACCCCTTGTACAGGTGCTTGTGCAACACTTCATTGATCAAGTTCATAAACACCCCGGGTATGCCAGCCAACCCGAATGGCATCACCAGGTATTCAAACTGTCCCAATGGGGTATTAAAAGCTGTTTTGTGCTCATCCCCTTCCCTGATGCACACACAGAAGTACACGTCTTGAAGATCCAATTTTGTAAAAATCTGGCCATGGGAGGCCTCCACCAACAAGTCTTTAATAATCAGGAAGGGATAAGTATTTGACATGGATACTGTGTTCAGCCCTTGGTAATTGGTTCACAGTCTCAACCCCCCATCCTTTTTCTTCCAGAAAAACACTGGGGCTGCAAAGGGGGAGGTGGCTAGTCTAATAAAGCCCCGGGCCAATTTTTTGTCTATAAACCTCCACAGCTCTTCCTTCTTGGCAGGGCTCATAGGGTACAGCTTCCCTTTGGGCATTTTGTGCCTGGGTAAAATCTCGATTGCACAGTCAGTTTTGTGGTGGGGAGATAATTCATTCACTTCCCCTTCCTCAAAGACCCTGGCTAGGTCCTGGTACTCCTCCGGGATGAGGTTCAGTTCCTCCCCGGCCAGGCACACCTGCTTGGCTATCGGATAGGGCTCCTCCCCCCACTGTGGATTCCACTGGTGATCCTTACACCTGGGATCTAAAAAGCTTAAGGTTCCAGCAATCCATTGAACATACGGTTCATGGGTCTGGAGCCATGGGCTTCTCAACACCATGGGGAATTCCATGGTGGGGCTCACCATGAACAAGCAGAGCTCCCAGTGGGAGGCCAACCCCACTGGCAAGGGGACAGTTCAGTACCGGCAGGCCTCTCCCCTCATCGGTGTTCCATCCATCTGGGTGAAAACTAAGGGCTCTTTCAGTTTGTGCACTTTAGCTCCCAGCTCCATAACTATGGCAGGGCTGATTACATCTCGGATACACCCGGAGTTTATTAAAGCCCTCACCCTGATATGTGTCCCCACCTCGGGGTTGATTACAATCACATTCACAAAAAAGAGGGGGGAGGAGATGGGAGAATGTTCCACCAGGCTGGGGCAGGAGCAGAAAAGGCCCTGGCCCTGGTCGAGGCTAAGCAGATGTCCTTTGGGCCGGGGACAACCAGCAGATCTTGACCAGCAGAGTACAGAGCTCTCCAGGGCACATATGGGGAGGGGTGGTCCCTCAAATATGTTGGTGCCAGGCCACACAAGCCTTTTAAGGTCAATGCCACTACCTAGAAATGGATTTGGGATTCAATCGGTAGACAGTGCAATTGGTGCAACGCTGGCCACATGTGTGCCCACACAGACAACGCAGTCAGGAGGTATACCATCATATTTTGCACTAGCTGGAGTTTCTGGATCAGTCACAAGGGCAAGCCCACATAAAGCAAGTTACAGTAATCAAGCCTGGAAGTGACCATCACACGGGTCACTCTAGCAAAGTCCTGGGGGGAGAGGTAGGGAGCCAGCTGCCTAATCTGCTGAAGATGATAGAAGACAGATCTGGCAGCTGTGGTGACCTGGGTCTCCATAGAAAGCAAGGCATCCAGGACCACCCCCAGGCCCTTCACCTTCTGGTCTGGCACAAGTGGTGCATCATCCAAGATGGGTAGCCTGATTTTCAATTCAATCCCCCCCCCCACTCAGGTACAGGACCTCCATCTTAATCGGATTAAGTTTCAACTGGCTCTGCTGTAACCACCCAGCCGCTAATTTGGTGTGCAAACACTTTTATAGCTGCTGGCACATACTGATTACCCTTAGTGTAATAAAACCGCAAAATTGCGAGCACACAGCAGTTCGCAGTTTTAATTGCCTCTGTTCTGTGTGTTACCCACCTGGATTTATGATGAAAGGTGACCCACAGATATTTAAAGCTTTTAACCTGCTCAATTATTTTACCCCTTATGCTCCAGTTCATAGGTTTCCAGAATCCCCCAAAGGCCATAACTTTAGATTTTTCAAAATTCACTGAAAGTCCATTATGATCACAATAATCCAAGAAACACTCCAGCAATTTTTTCATCCCTACTTCCGAGCGGGAGAGAATGACGGCATCATCAGCATATAGAAGCAGGGGAATTGGTCGTCCACTTAAACATGGGCAATGACTACAGCCCTCAGACTTTTCCAAACAAGCAGCCAGATCATTAAGGAACAAATTAAAGAGAAGCGGGGCTAAAATACGTCCCTGTTTGACTCCAATATTAATAATGATTTTTGGGGTTAGAGTACCCTTACTAGAGCCTCTAATTTGACAGGTTGTACCAGTATAAAGTTTCCTAATCAAGAATAGCAATCTTAAATCCATCCCCAGCTTCATTAGTTTCTTCCATAGCGCTCCCCTAGACACAGAGTCAAAAGCACCCTTCAAATCAAGGAAAGTAGCAATTAACTTGCTTCCTTTCCCTTTGTGGTATTTATTTACTAGGTGACTTAAGACTATACAGTGGTCTAAGGTGGACCTCCCCTGACAGAAGCCGGCTTGTTCAATTCCCAGTATCCGTTGTTCAGATACCCAAGCACTGAGCTTAATCGCCAGATGTCTTGCATAAAGTTTCCCAATCGTAGAGAGGAGGCTGATCGGCCTATAATTACTAGGCAACTCACGGTTACCTTTTTTTTAAGATTGGCACTACTGTAGCATTCATCCACACTTCAGGCATTTCACCTGACATACTGATTACCCTTAGTGTAATACAGCGGTAAAAAGGGCCGCCAAAAAGGGAGCCCACCAATCTGGAAATGCTTTTAAAGCCTCAGGAGGAATTGCATCCGGGCCCGGTGCCTTCCCGGACTTAATTTGTGCAATTAAAACTTCTATCTCATCAGCTTGCACCGGTGGCCATTCCGGGCAATCTTCTAACCTAATCTCACACTCTTCACCCTCTGGCGCTCTATTGGCCGTAAAAACCATCTTAAAATATTCATGCCAGTCCTTATTAGTAATTGAGGAATTCACAAGTCTGTTCCTGCCAAATGCCTCCGATATCACGGCCCAAAATTTCCTTGAGTCGTTACTAATTGTAGCGTGCAGAAGAGGTTCCCAACTCCTCTGCCGGGCCAGTTTTTGCTCTAAAAGCAAGGCATGTTTTCATTAATAAGCTATAGTAACTTCACAGATATAATCTAGAGGTCTACGTACTAATAAAATACTTATTTATACCTTGGTCACTGTTTTCTTACCTGCATTTATTTTAGATGCCTGCAATTTTTTCAAGCATGTTTCTTTATAGGAATGCCAGTTAAATGTTAATGTGTCAAGAGAGCCTTTGACCTGCAGGTAAAGAAAACAATACATCATAATCAAAGGAGTATGAAATGATATGATTCCACAAAGTATGCTAAAGGAACAAGACCGGCACTTCATAGTAGAACCTGGCAATGACCTATCCAGTTTCCTTTTGAGGAGCTGAAAACGAGTCAGTTACAACCCTAGTTATCTCACCAAAGCAATGGTGTTGAGAAATGATATATTCCTGCCAAGTTAAATTTCCCTTAAGGAAGTTAATAGGAGATATTAATTGCCAGTTATGGAATTCTTGTGTCACATCCTATTAGACATGAGACACACATCCTATTAGATATTATGACAGCTCAGTGAAATGGCTGACTTTTCACATAAGAAATGAAATGAAACGTTCCTGTATGACAAACAGAGACAGTGGAGAAGACCGACTTAAATAAGAGGGTGTCTGCATCAACTCAAATATAACAACGTCCTCTCACACCCCTTAAGCCCCCAAAATGACATGCTGCCAGTACTCATGACCAGGCAGAGCAAAGAACACAAGTTCTTCCACCCACCCACTCCGCATTTCTTCCTCTTTCCCCTGACTTTTAATGTTATTAATAATATTAGTATCAGTTTTTGTTCTGGTTAACATTTGAATCCACCCTTCCTTCTCGGGGCTTGGTGTGCCTCGTGCCAGGACACTGCAGTTAATGAAAAACTAGCTGTTTCTCTGTAGACAGCAATGGATTGTTGCCATTCAGGATACTGTGAAAATCTTAGAAGGTAATTTTTTTTTTTAATGTTCTGAGATATAAGTAAAGTAAAAATCAACTTTAAACAGATAATTCACTAACCATAAGAAAACAGGGCAATTGAATCAAAATAATACCAATCCCACCTGAATGCTCAGCTCCCTCCCATCATTCAGAGCACCCTCTTCTAGTTATGTTTTATTTGTCCACTTATTTTTTCCTCATTTCCACTCTTAACTATTTCTTCTCTCATTTCCATTTCCCCTTCTCCCGTATTCCCCTTTCCCTGTTCCTGCCTTTTTAATTTCTGGCGTTCTGTGTCCTGTCATTCTTTTTCTGCTCCATTTCTCAGCATGAAGCCAAGATAACTGTTGACATCTTGTTATGTATTGAGCCTAAGCCATCCCTGAATGTGAACCTTGAACTGGGTGAGCTTGCTCCCCAAGAACAATAGCTGACCAGGATTCTGGAATTGACCTATAGATAAGCAGTGTAATGTAAATAGCCTAACCTTGGGAGTGGGTGTGTGTGGGGTGTGGTTTTTGCATGATTTATAAGCAGGGCTCAAACCCTGCTGGGTGTCCTGTTGTGTTCCTGAAATCACTAAATAAACTAGAGCTGATCACTGCAATGCGTCCAGAACCCAGTATTTAACACATCTTCTCGAGACAAAACCATTTCTCTCATACATTTCACATCTTCTGTTCCTGATCAAAGCACTTCTGGTGTGCTGACAAGTTTTATCTTCTGGCAGAGGTGTTGCTGTCTTGTGAAATGGCAGACATATTAAAACTCTTCTCCAACAGCAGGTCTGGTGTTTCTGCAAATCAGTATATTTATTTCAGAATTCTTCAGGCAGAACCCTTCCTCCACCAAAATCTTTTTGTGTGTATGAAAGACAGAGAAACATTCATTCATTCATTCATTTTATTACGGTCAGAGACCCATAGAATAGCATACAGAACAAAAGCAAAAAGCATTACAGAGAAGAGATATCATGAGGAACATTGAGGAGGAGCTTACGCTTTGTAAATGCAATAAAGAGAAATTTGGCAACATTCCTTGATATTGCAATGGATTTGTCCTCCAATAGATGTTTCAGCAAAAGTTCCTCAGAGTGGATTACTAATTGTCCTTGGTGTCTGAATGACCTTATTATAGGTGTAATTAAAAGGGCTCTTTCTTCTGCATAGTAGGAACACTGGAATAATATATGGAAAAGGGTCTCAATTGACTCGGAGGGGCATGAGCATAATCTCAAATGCCTAGGGATGCGTTGAAATCTTCCGGCAAGAACTGCCAGACAGAGAAACAAATGTAGAGTCCTGGGGCACCTTTAAGTCCAACAAAGCTTTATTCAAGGTATGAGCTTTCGTGTGCAAGGCACACTTTTTAAAATAAATTGGAATGGCGAATGGGGTTCTAAACTTATAGACAGGGATTTAACAGCAAATTAACATGTAACTGTTAGCTGCGCTGCCATTGTACGTGCGGGAGGCAGGAGGCTGGAATGTTAACTTTCACTCCTTCTCACTGCAGTCTTATCTATTAGCTGGGCGCCTGACCTTGGTGCTTCAAGCGCTTTGCTCTGCCTGGGAATGTGAACCTGTTAGTTTAGGCGCAACCTGTTCGCACCTCTGATTGGCTCGGCTCCATCAGGGGACCCCACTTTGAACGCAGCATATCTTTCCCTTCTCCCGCCTTTAGGTTTAGCTCTAACACGGACGAGTGGGGTCTTGGGTACGAGAGGTCTATATACATGGGCCCACTTTCCCATGGGCATAGATCACTACCCCCCCCCCCAGCCTTTTACGCTGTTAAATCAGTGCCAGAGTGTTAGAGCTAGTATAATCCCCGACCCCATACCTCAACATGAGCGACGAGGAAGGCGGGGGTGTTCCTACTACTACCGCAGAGAGGTTCCTACCATGACGGAGGAGACCCCCGTCATGACTGGGACGAGTGGGGTCTTGGGTACGAGAAGTCTATATACATGGGCCCACTTTCCCATGGACATAGATCACTACCCCCCCCCCCAGCCTTTTACGCTGTTAAATCAGACAGTGCTGGAAAACACCATAGACTAATAAAGTAGATGAGTAGAGTTTTTGGTTTACATTTTCCATTTAGGATTCTGTTTGTTACAATACTATCAAGGAAAAATACCTGAATTAATTTCCCAGGGGAAGTGGGGAAAGAACAAAAATGGCTGGTGTTAAATACTGGGTTCTGGACGCATTGCAGTGAATCAGCTCTAGTTTATTAAGTGATTTCAGACATATTAAAAGACAAGCAGCAAGGCTTGAGCCCTGCTTATAAAGCATGCAAACACCACATCCCACACACTCCTAAGGACAGGCTATTTACATTACACTACTTTTCTATTGGTCTGCTCCAGGATCCTGGTGAGCTATTGTTCTAGAGTAACAAGCTCAACCAGTTCCAGGTACACCTTGAGGGATGACTTAAGCTCAATACATAACAGCTGAACTTCCTTAGGAATACAGCAATAACTGTTAAATCAAGTCAGTTTTATTTTATTTTACATCTCATGAAGGGTGGCTGCTGCCTTTCTCCTAAGAGACAGAAATTCAACAAGTGCAGCATTTCCCCAGCATTGAGATGCAGTCTATAAAGAGTGCTTCACCTGTTGCTGTCATGCCACGGGCATGTCATGAGAAAGATGGCACAGGAGTCCTGAGAAAGATGGCAACCCAGGATGGAAGACTACAGAGGGTGAATTATTTATTATTTACATAGCACTGTGAATGCCCATGGAAGGTTACAGAACAATATAATTTTTTTTTTAAAGGACAAGTCTCTGTCCAGAGGAAATTACAATCTACATGGTGAAGATGATAGAGTATCACTGTGAGAAAAGAAGATCTACCCTAACCCCTCAGTACAGAAGGAACAAAATACTGTGTTCATGTTTGTTTCTTGTTTAACCTCCAAATTCTGCTTCAGTGAAATAGTACTTCATTCCATTTCCATGCATCACGCTGTCCCCTCATTATCAGTAGGACAGAAAAATGGCAGACCTGGTAGTGGCTTTTGCATGCTAAGACATTCCCAACTCTCAGGTATATGCAGAAAATACTTTTAAAAAGTTAAACCGACTCCATTTATCTACATTCACTGCTTTTAAAGATAGCATACTGCCTTTTTCTTTTGCAAGGACAGAAGCAGATACTGGATCCTAGAACCACTGACATTGTCCCTCTGTAGTGTTAACCCCCCATACTTAAAAACTAGTATTACATTTGGAATCTTTATTCAGACCATTCATGCAGTTATGTACTAAATAAGGAATGGGGAATAGCATTTAGCTTTTATTACCAACGTTTAACCTGTTTTGCAAACCTCCCTGTCCAGTGCTATGCTCTTGTTTATAAGTTTACATACATATGAACAGTTGAGCTGAAAATATTATTAAATATTATTGTTAAAAATTAAA
>NW_015168050.1:715719-748774 GCF_001447785.1 Gekko japonicus
GGGTGGGGGGTGGTGGGAGGGGCAGAAGGTAGCCTTGCCTAGTGTGCAAAAAAATCTGGCACTGGCCCTGCTCAGGCCACTTACATTTTTTTAGAATTGGTCAGAAAAAAACATAGAAAGTTAATTAACATTTCAAGTTCTGGGAGTGCAAAGAGTCACTCGATCTTCAGGACAAGACTACTTTCAAGAGCCATGAGAAAGGAATTTTTTGTTATGGAATAGATCCAAACCAATTGGATTGTTTACTCCTTCCCCCTCTCTGCCTTTCCCTTCCCAAATGTAAATGATGAGAGGAGACTTGTTGGTCAATGAACCTTTTCTTAAGAGACAAGGCATTAAAATGACATTTTAAAAAATCAAAGACATGCTCCCTGAACTTAGCAGACCCAACTTGGCTTTAATACAAACAGGGAGCAAAGAGCCAATAGTGAGGACTAGGGGTGTGTGCAAGCCAAAAAAATACCTGAAAAGTATCTTATTGGTATTTTTTGGGTATTTATTCAGCTGAATACAGCTATCGAAATAGCCATATCCAAATAAAAGCTGATATTATTTGGCTTTTATTTGGGCATGGCTAGAAGGCATTTGATCACTGCCTTGTCGTGGCGAGGGGGCTTGCGCAGTTCAATGAAGCTGTGGGCTATGCCGTGAAGGGCCACCCAAGACGGACAGGCCACAGCAGAGAACTCAGACCAAGCGTGATCCACCTGGAGAAGGAAATGGCAACCCACTCCAGTATTTTTGCCAAGAAAACCCCATGGACAGTATCAAAAGGCTAAAAGATATGACGCCGGAAGATGAGCCCCTCAGGTCGGAAGGTGTCCAATATGCTACTGAGGAAGAGCAGAGGACAAGTACAAGTAACCCCAGAAAGAGTGAAGCGGCTGGGCCAAAGCCGAAAGGACCCTCAGTTGTGGATGTGTCTGATGGTGAAAGGAAAGTCCAATGCTGCAAAGAACAATACTACATAGGAACCTGGAATGTAAGATCTATGAATCAAGGTAAGCTTGACGTGGTCAAAAATGAGATGGCAAGACTGAACATCGATATCCTAGGAATCAGTGAACTAAAGTGGACAGGAATGGGCGAATTTAACTCAGAAGACCATTATATCTACTACTGTGGCCAGGAATCTCGTAGAAAAAATGGTGTGGCCTTTATAGTCAACAAGAGAGTGCAAAAGGCAGTACTGGGATACAATCTCAAAAATGACAGAATGATTTCTGTCCGATTCCAAGGCAAACCATTCAACATCACAGTAATCCAAGTCTATGCCCCAACCACTGATGCAGAAGAGGCTGAAGTGGACCGGTTCTATGAAGACCTACAACACCTCCTAGAACTAACACCAAAAAATGATGTCCTCATCATCATAGGGGACTGGAATGCTAAAGTAGGAAGTGAAAAGGTAACTGGAATAACAGACAAGTTTGGCCTTGGAAAGCAAAATGAAGCAGGGCAAAGGTTAACAGAGTTTTGTCAAGAGAACACACTGGTCATAGCGAACACCCTTTTCCAACAACCTAAGAGGCGACTCTACACATGGACATCACCAGATGGGCAACACCGAAATCAGATTGACTATATAATTTGCAGTCAAAGATGGAGAAGCTCTATCCAGTCAGTAAAAACAAGACCTGGAGCTGACTGTGGTTCAGATCATGAGCTACTCATTGCAAAATTCAGACTTAAACTGAAGAAAATTGGGAAAACCACGAGGCCATTCAGGTTTGACCTAGATCGCATCCCTGATGAATATACAGTAGAGGTGAAGAATAGATTCAAGGGTCTGGATTTGATAGATAGAGTGCCTGAAGAACTATGGACAGAGGTTCGTGACATCGTACAGGAGGCAGCAATCACCACCATACCAAAGAAAAAGAAATGCAAGAAAGCAAAATGGCTTTCTGATGAGGCTTTACAAATAGCAGAGGAAAGAAGGAAAGCGAAAGGCAAAGGCGAAAAGGAAAGATTTACCCAACTGAACGCAGATTTCCAGAGAACAGCAAGGAGAGATAAGGAGGCCTTCCTGAATGAACAGTGCAAAGTAATAGAAGAAAACAATAGAATGGGAAGGACTAGAGATCTCTTCAAGAAAATTGGAGAAATCAAGGGAGCGTTCCATGCAAAGCTGGCCATGATAAAGGACAAAAACGGTAGGGACCTAACAGAAGCAGAAGAGATTAGGAAAAGATGGCAAGAATACACAGAAGAACTATACAAGAAAGACCTCAATGTCCTTGACAAACACGACGGTATAATCACTGACCTTGAGCCAGACATCCTGGAATGTGAAGTTAAATGGGCCTTAGAAAGCATTGCTAACAACAAAGCTAGTGGAGGTGATGGTATTCCAGCTGAGCTATTCAAAGTCTTAGAAGATGATGCTGTTAAAGTGCTGCACTCCATTTGCCAGCAAATTTGGAAAACGCAACAGTGGCCACAGGATTGGAAAAGATCAGTATACATTCCAATCCCAAAGAAGGGCAATGCCAAGGAATGTTCAAACTATCGCACAATTGCACTCATATCACACGCTAGCAAGGTCATGCTCAAGATCCTACAAGCTAGGCTTCAACAGTACGTGGATAGAGAACTACCAGAAGTACAAGCTGGGTTTCGAAGAGGTAGAGGAACGAGAGATCATATTGCCAACATTCGCTGGATTATGGAGAAAGCAAGAGAGTACCAGAAAAATATCTACTTCTGCTTCATTGACTATGCTAAAGCCTTTGACTGTGTGGATCACAACAAACTATGGCAGGTCCTTAAAGAGATGGGAGTACCAGACCACCTCACATGTCTCTTGAGAAACCTGTATAAGGGCCAAGAAGCGACAGTTAGAACCGGATACGGAACAACTGATTGGTTCAGCATAGGAAAAGGAGTACGACAAGGATGTATACTGTCACCTTGCTTATTTAATATATATGCAGAGTACATCATGCGAAATGCTGGCCTGGATGAATCACAAGCGGGAATTAAGATTGCTGGGGAAAAGATCAACAACCTCAGATATGCAGATGATACCACTCTAATGGCTGAAAGTGAAAAGGATCTAAAGAGCCTCTTGCTCAGAGTAAAAGAGGAGAGCGCAAAAGTGGGCTTGAAGCTCAACATCAAAAAAACTAAGATCATGGCATCCGGCCCCATCACTCCTTGGCAAATAGAAGGGGAAGTCGTGGAAGTAGTGACAGACTTCACGTTCCTGGGATCCCAGATCACCGCAGACTGTGACTGCAGCCATGAAATTAAAAGACGCCTGCTCCTTGGGAGGAAAGCGATGGCGAACCTAAACAGCATGATAAAAAGTAGAGACATCACCCTGCCAACAAAAGTCCGCATGGTCAAAGCAATGGTATTCCCAGTAGTCATGTATGGCTGCGAGAGCTGGACTATAAGGAAGGCCGAGCGCCGAAGAATAGATTCTTTTGAACTCGAAGAGTCGGACTCGACTGTGCGACTGAACAACAAAGAAGGCATTTAAAGAAGGCATACTCAGCAAGTGAACTCAGCAAGCATTTAAAGTTTAAATCCCTTCTCCATTTTACCCTGTGGGGATGGTCCCCATAGGATATTTTTGTTGTTCAGTCGCACAGTCAAGTCCGACTCTTCGCAACCCCATGGACCAGATCACGCCAGGCCTTCCGGTCTTCCGCCGTCCTCTGATGGAGCTGAATAAACTCAGGTTTCCAAAATATTTACCCAAATCCCAATACAAAATTGATACTGGTATTCAGGAATACTGATATTTTCTGGGTCCAATAGACCCAAATAAGAAAAAAAATTTTTTTGCAAACCCCTAGTGAGGATCTTTCAAGGAAAACTCAAGAGTGAACCTGTAGGGTTTTTTTAGCTGTCTGTACATGCTCAGGGCTAAACCACACATCATGTTAAATTGCATGCTGCCTTTTCCTGATGTTTTCTTTTTTAATATAAAATTTTAATATAAAATGCAGTCTGCAGGGAAGATATTTCTTTTTTCTTTGTCTTTCTTTTTTGCATTTTGTTTTATTGAAGAACTGAATTACAAATAAAAATTACAGTTTTAGCTAGTCACAATTTCTTTTGTTTTTTGATAGATGTACGTATACATTTTTAATTCCTTAAATAATCTGCAATAAAAGCTTTTTTTCTTTCTTTTATCTCTTCAGTTCTTCTGTCTTCTCAGTATTCCTATGCTGCATTTTAAGTATTTTAAGCAAAACTTTTCAACATAACCACAATCAAGGAAAAGGTTCCCACCTTTTTGAAACACATGCACACACATGCATGCATGCGTGCACACGCACGCACACACACTGAATATATGTGTACCCCAGATAGCAGTGTACAACCTACATTTAAATCTTCAGAAGGAGGGAAATGAATTAAATATTAATGAATTGATGGACATTGCTGCAAGGGAAAGCTGTGGATTGGGTGAGCCTTGCTGGGGTTTGCCCAGTGCTGGGTTTCCCTCAAATATTCCAATGGTCAAATGAGCACTTTTGTATGATGGGGCACTCTGTGGTCATTCTGTGTTTGCTGAGATTTGTAAACATTGTCCAAGTCAGTCCATCTGAGATCCTCATTTAAGTATTATTTATTCTGGCAAATTTTTTGAGTGAAAAAAGAAGTGAGAAACTGTTACATGGACAATGCATTTAATTTAGCTTACCATTTCTCCCGTGAACATGTAAACACATTCCAAACTAATTCAAAAGTTACTACTTTGGGATGAAGTTTGAGCCTTGTGGTACCTTTAAGACCAACAAGGTTTAATTCTGGGTATAAGCTTTTGTGTGCATGCACACCTCCTCAGAGAAGTGAGTTAAGTGAGGCTTGCAAAAAGCTTTCTTTCAGAACTACTGCATCATCAAATTAATTTGCATTCGTGCCTCTCAGTAACAACTGAAGGAGACATTTTATCTCCATTAATCACTTTATGGGTGGGATTGACAATTATATCTGCTGGTAGCTGATGGTGACATTTTTTTATCCAGTGAGGAAACCAGCCACCTGGTCTACCTAATCCACAGCTGTTATGAACTTGCTTCTGGATTTACAGCCTAGTCCTAAACATGTTTACTGGAAAATAAAGCTTTTATAGATGGAGCAAGATGGAGAGGTAGAAGGGGTTCTGGACTGTATTCATTGTTGGGCCAACTGGCCACACCCAATTTCCATGGGTTTGCGACAACATTTGCACAGGGACATACATGTGTACACCTTAACCTATGTAGACTCTGAACAAACATCAGGGCATAGCTGTATGCATATAGGCACCTTTCAAATGTCACCTCAAACATGTGGAGGTCAGATGCAATACTAGGCAGGGTCAACAGGTGTGATCATGAGCCTCTCTCCATGCATACATCTCTGCACAGACCAGTCACCTGCACAGAACTTTTGTCTCACTTATTCCATTTCAGCTGTGTAACTTCCAAATATATATAGTATTGGAGCCATCTTTTATGCAGCAATCCTACATGCATATATGTCCCTGCCAGTGTTCTGGGGAAATTAAGGATGCTGATGCATCTGCCTTTCTGCTATGAAAAAATTACTACCAGCTGTGACAAGATGCTGTACAATCATGTTGCCCAAAGTTCCATACCAGCACATCCTATGTAATTAGTTCTGTGCTATGCAGCAGCTCTATACTATTTTGCAATTCTTGTTTCGCTGAGCAGTTAGAAGATCCAGAACAGCTTTGCAGTGTTTGTTTGCTTGGGAAAACAGAACACTGGAGAAATGTGTTTGTGGGGTGTGTGTGTGCTTGTTTACAAATCTAGAGGCTGAGTAGGTGAACCTTATGAACCTACCCAACCACTGCAGTCACCTTTGGAGGCCCTGCTTCAGGTACCCTTGCCTTCTGAGGTCAGGCAGATGGCAACCAAGAAGAGGGCCTTCTCAGTAATGGCACCAAATCTCTGGAACTCTCTCTCCAGGAATATTTGTCTGTCCCCTTCTGTTGCCACCTTCTGCAAGTGAGTGAAGACTTCCCAGTGATCTCTTTTCCCTGCCCAATGTTTTAATTGTTGCTTTTATGTCTTTGTATGCTTTTTAGTTCTGGTTTTAAATGTTTTAATTTTGTATTGGTTTTGTTTTTTGGTTGGTTTTATTGGCTTTAAAAGTTATTTTTCTATATGTGGTTTAATTTGTTAGCCACCTTGGTGGCCCTTGTGAGGACAGAAAGGTGGGACATAAATGTTGTAAAAATAAATGTGTGGAAAGAAAGCAGGGAACCCTATTCTCAAAGTAGCATGATTCCCCAAAAGTAATAGCAGCTCTTAACTCCCCCAGATTGTTTCTTTAGTCACTTCCAAAAGTTGGGACTGTATTTCTCTTTTTATAGCTAAATTCAAAGTATACAAAGCCTGGTCTTGCTAATGTGCTGCTTCAGTTGCCTTCCACACTGGATTTTTACAGCAGCATGATGGATCTTTAAGGGACATCTAGCAATTCAAATGCATGATCACCTTGCAGACTTGGCAAGTGTGATGATCTGCATCTTTACAATCCTGCTTGTTGCATCTTGTCTCAGGTTGAGAGGAGATCTTTCAGTGTTGCAAGTTCAATCCTTGTGATAAATTTTCTGCAGCTGTATTACAACAGTTCTTTCTATGCTGTCTGTGAACATCACAAAAAGGGCATAGAAGAACACAGGAATATTTCTTCACTTGCCACAATGTAATAGTGTGACACCTAACAATACAACTGGTATGTGATAATCCTACTGAATCAAAATGTCTCAGGTCAACTCGTGACACCATGATGTTGTTAAAGGGACTGACTATGCAACTCACAGTGGACTGACACAAAAGCCATTATGCTTCCTATTAATACTCCTCTCTTGCAGGACTATTAACCTCATAAAATAAATATGACAGTATCTCTACTATATGGGGAGATATATAGACCATGGACATTGTCTTCAGTTGACTAACCTTTTTAGACAGTCTTGTCTGAATCAAAAAATTGTAAAGGCTGTTTATCTGTACTGAAATTTTTCCATTATGCACAGGTCTGGTTGAACTCCAGTCTTTAAAATCAGTCTGAGATGAATGGAGGTATTAATTTGTTCCTGACATAAAAATCAGCTTTGCAAAGTTTGCAAACTGAAAGGTTTTCTGAATTATAAAACTGGTCAAGAAGTGGTTTCAGATTGTCAGAAGCATGAGTGTGGCTATCAACAGTGTGGTGGTTAAGCAGTGGAATAATTTTAGTTATTCTGCATGTATTTGTTGATGATCTGTAAACATGCTAGATTTTAAATGAAAGTCTAAAACTCAGAGGAAAGTTACAGCAGTGAACTAAATAAACAATATTAACACAGAATTTCTAATGTTTCTCTTTGAAGACTCATGTGAAAAGTAAGATCCTTTTAAAATGGAAATCAGGTGTGTGTGTGTGTGTGTGTGTGTGTGTGTGTGTGTGTGTACCAGGTGGAGAAGAATGACGTTAAATTAACAAATAAGAGTTTACCAAGTAAAATTTCAAAATAGAAGTAAAACAAGTGCTGAAGTTAATTAACCCACACAAGGAAAATCTGAATCAAATATATACTATCTACAAATGCAACAACCCCCCCCCCCAGCAATAATGCTTGACCTGGAAAAGGTCAAGAGGCAGAGACTACATACCATGTAAAGTCTTGTAAAATCTTTGCTATGCATTACACCAACATGCTGTTACATAAACACTGTTTGTGGAAATGTCACACCGTTTGTGCATGCTGAAATATCAGCCTGAAGGTACATGCATGTTTTAAAAGGGATAACTCTCAAAATGGCATGGTTTCTTACCTGTTTAATTAGGAATAGCACTGTAATTGTAAGCACCAGTCTAGGGCATCTCCTAGAGCACAGCTTCATGGCAGAGAAGAACACAGTGTTCAGTTTAATCCAGAATGGCAAACTTGTACGTTCAGGCAATTCAACAATAACAGCCTAGGTTGCTTGTGATCCCATTCAGGAATCCTTGTTACATCCACTCTTTTCTGCAAAAATATCTCTGCTTTCAAACAACAACACCTCTTTAGTAATTAGAGTATTTCCTGGATCTCAGCAAGAACAGCAAATAATAAATCTGCTCCAACCTACAGAGCTCTTAAAGTCAGGTTTCCTTTTGCATCTTCACTGGCTGGAAAAAAGGCAGACAGAATTTACTGTAAACTTTACAGGCACATCTGCTTTCTGTTGCTGGTCCCTTCAGCCAATAAGAAGCAGGGAAAGTATCATAGAGTAATCAGGACTGGAGTCCTGCTCTCTTGGTACTTTAAAGTGACCATTGTTTTGGTAGGGAATTGAATAATTGGGAAACTTTACCTAGGAGGCAGTTGCTAGAAAGCAAATATAAGAAGAAACCATTTCTGCAAACTGAGGCCACAGACTGGACACTTGCCAGTGTGCAGACAGCTGAACAATATTATCCAGCTTTGCAATAGGGTACAAGAAGAAATGAAGCTTTCCAGCTCTCAGTGTTCCCTTTGGGCCCCAACTTTCTTATGTGTGAGTGGACATGAAACAGGGAGGGGTTTTTCCCCCCTGTGCCCTGGCAAGATCTGATTATTTACAATTGGCTTGTCGCAACAATTTTGAAGGAGATTAAACATCCTG
Source organism: Gekko japonicus (assembly GCF_001447785.1). Lineage (NCBI taxonomy): Eukaryota > Metazoa > Chordata > Lepidosauria > Squamata > Gekkonidae > Gekko > Gekko japonicus. Next base: position 724,323 of record NW_015168050.1, read on the forward strand.
GTTGAAAGACGTGAACCCAGCAGCTAGAAATTTTATCCACAGATGCTTATTAAAGGGAAACAATGAGTTTTTGATAGTTGTACAAGTATAAACTATATATCCTGGAAAGAAAAGGATTTAGGTTCATGATAGATAACTCTGTTGAATATAAACTCTGATTGCAGGGCTGCAATTTGGATTGCTTGTTGCTAGTCTTGTGTAAACTTCATGAACTAGAAGACTTAGATCCAGCTTTTTATTTATTTATTTATTTATCTATCACATTTATACCCGGCCCTCCACACAATGCATGGTGTTCCATAATTGGATCTCCCACGTTGTAAAGGTAAAGGTAAAGGTTCCCTTGCTCGAAAGCCAGTCGAATCCGACTCTAGGGTTGCGGTGCTCATCTCCGTTTCCAAGCCGAAGAGCCAGCGCTGTCCGAAGACGTTTCCGTGGTCATGTGGCCGGCATGACTAAACACCAAGGCGCACGGAACGCTGTTACCTTCCCACCGAAGTGGTACCTATTTATCTACTTGCAATTTCTTGCTTTCAAACTGCCAGGTTGGCAGGAGCTGGGGCCAGAGGCGGGAGCTCACTCTGTCATGCGGCACCCGGGTCTCAAACTGCTGAACTACCGACCTTCCACAGCCTGCAGTTCAGTGTCTAACCACAATGCATGGTGTTCCATAATTGGTTCTCCCACGTTGTGCTTGACTCTAAAAAGCAGATGTGGTAAATATAGATTGAGGCCATGGAACTGAGAGAGGGGGTTAACTCCCCCTGCTGCTTCCCTTTACAAAACTACCCTCTGGACTATTTTTAGCCTCTGTAATCTCAGGTGCAGGTGTTGGCGCATTTGGCTGCAGCAGAGGACAGAGGTGGTGTGTCTTCAGCTTCTGGGGACATGGTGGGAACTTCAGTACAACAAGAGGAAGCAGAGCAGAGCTGGGTCACAGGAGCCAGGCATAGAAACAGGCCAGCTGGAGCTGTGTAAGGGTCCTTCAAGGAAGAAAGGTAAGTCAGACAACATGTTATGTACGCAGACCACCACCAGGGGTCCGCAGCTACAGTAGGGAGCTTAGCTACTCTAAACAATGGAAGTCTAGGATCCTAGTTCTCCCAGCATTCACCAATAGCAACTTTAGCGGGAAATTCAAACCCTCCGATGGGACTGTGGGTGTGTTGGGTGGGTGTGTATATAGTTGGCCTTGCAGGGCCGTTTTGCAGTTCCTGTGTGCAGTACAATAAACGCGTCTCAACACACGTCGTGGTCCGAGTCTTCCATGTGTCAAACCCAGTACTTTACAGTGGCGACAAAGGTGGGATCCCTTTGAGCAGGCCTGGCTCTCCCCCAGCGCAGCACCGAGCATTGATCCCGAAGACACTACCGCGCCCCACATCGCTCACGAGCAGCACTGCACCGCGTACCGGAAACCACTCCCCGCTCTGTGCTAGAGCCATGGGCTCCACTCGGGGAAACCTGGAAATCTTCAATCCAGCCCATGCTGAACTTTGGGATTCATGGACGGACCAGCTGATCTGCCACCTCACCTACAATGAGGTAACCGATCCAGGCAACTTGCGAAGAGTCGTCTGGCACCTAAGGCAATCCTTGAGTGTACATACAAGGAAATCATCAAAGCCCTGACCAAGTACCTCACGCCATGGCCAACAACGCTCGCCAGGCGGATCAAGTTACATAGCCGCATCCAGGAGCCCGGTGAGTTGGCCGCTGCATACATGACTGCCCTGTGCCAGCTTGCTATGAACTTGCTATGGACTGTGCCTTCACCAAGGTGGAGGAAAACCTTCTTACACAATTCGCATGGGGCATTAACGACATAAAGCTGTGCAGGAAGATGATTGGCACCGCCGACATCAAGATCGATGAGGCCCTCCAACTCGCCATCGCCCATGAGGCCTCCCACCGTGACTGACCTTTGGCAGCTTCACATCTAGTGCTTCCAAACTCAGCGCCCGAGAACTCCAATGAGGAGGACGTCCGTCTCGTCCGTCAACCCACTCGCCGAAAGCCACCGGGACCCACAGCTTCAGGATAGTCCACAAAGACTGCCAGCCGTTCCACATGCGCCAGCTGCGGAGAGGCACACGAGTGCAAATCATGCCGGTTCCATGACTCTACATGCCACACTTGTGAAAAACAGGGTCACCTCGCCCGTGTCTGCCAGTCCAAGGGAAACCGGCACCAGCAGCCTCCAGCCTAGCTGTGACACCAGGCTGCCGTCACCTACGAGACTGCTGCGGAAACCTCTGAACTCTACCTCCTTACCAATCAGCCATCCCTACAGGTACTATGCCTCCCCAACCTGTCTGCTACCCCAAAGATCCAAGTCTAGGTCCGGATCAAGGAGTCCCCCTGCCCTATGGAAGTGGACTCGGGGTCGGCGGCATCCATCATTTCGCTGGACATGCTGCACAGTCTTTGCCCTAATGGGGGACCCCACTTATACCCCTCACCTTTATGTTTGGTGGACTTTCAAAGGAACCCAGTCCTGATCTGGGGCATGGGGACCTTCAGGGTGCAGTACTGGGGTTTTGAGGGATTTCTGGACTTGATTGTGGTATAGAGGAACCTTGTTAGTCTTTTGGGGCGGGCCTGGTTTGCGCCATTGGGCATCACGATTGGGAGGGTTAATAAATGTGTACAGAGGGACTTTGCGGAGGTTTGTGAGGAGTTCCCCGCCATTTTTGATGGGGCTTTAGGGTGTTATAAGGGGCCTCCCCAGTTTCCTTGCAAAAACCAACAGTGGCCCCCATTAGATTGCAGTTCTGCACCGCTCCGCTCACTTTCAGACCCAAAACTGATGCGGAACTGGACCGTTTGGTGGTGCAGGGGGTCCTGAAACCAGTATCACATGCCATCTGGGAAACTCCAATTCTCACCCCTGTTAAGCCCAATGGCGATGTCCACATCTGCGCAGACTACAAATGTACGCTTAATAAGGCCCTCCACAACCACTCCTACCTGGTCCTGGTCATAAGTTATGTCCTGGCTTCTCTGGCGGGGGCTAAGATTTTCAGCAAACTCGATCTGGCACAGGCCTATCAACAGTTGCTGGTAGATGAGGCCACGGCCCAAAAGATAGTGACGCACAGGGGGGCTTTTAAGGTAAAGAGGCTACAGTTCAGCGTGAGTGTGGCCCCAGGGATCTTCCAACAATTAATGAACTCCTTGTTAAAAGGGATCCCTGGAGTGATGCCGTTTTTTGACGACGTCCTCATCGCCGCAGCAATCCCAGACAACTTCGCCTCCCACCTCCACACAATCCTGCAACGTTTTGACTTGGCTGGCCTCAAAGTGAAATGAGAGAAATGTTTCCTCAGGGTTCTGGAAGTGGACTTTCTGCAGTTCCAAGTCAACACAGCTGACCTCAATCCAGCTAAGGACAAGGTGAAGGCCATCGTGGAGGCCCTGGCACCCACTTGCAAAGTGGAGCTGCAGGCGTTTTTGGGACTAATACATTTCTATCACGCCTTTCTACCGCACAAGGCCGCAGTAGCAGAGCCCCTCCATCGCCTCCTAGACAAGTCGGCTCCTTGCTCTTGGTGCCCGAAAGAAGCGGTGGCATTCAGGGGGGTCAAGGGTCTCTTAATTTTGAAAAATGTGCTGACACATTTCAATGAATCCCTGCCGGTGGTCCTTGCGTGTGATGCCTCCCCCTATGGCATCGGCGCAGTCCTGGGCCACATTCTCCCTTACAGCCGTGAGGTTCCCATGGCCTATTACTCCAGGACCTTAACGGCCACTGAGTGCAATTATGCGCAAATCAACAGGGAGGGCTTGGCGATCGTGGCAGGGGTTAAGAAGTTTCATAACTTCATTTACGGGCACCCCTTCATGATTGCAATGGACCACAAGCCCCTCCTCAGCCTCTTTGCTGTGAATAAACAGATGCCCCAAGTCCTGTCACCCCGTGTCCTCAGATGGTCCCTATTCCTGGCTGGCTACCAGTACCGCCTAAAACACCACCCAGGCAAGGCAATGGGTCATGCCAACACCCTGAGCCAGCTGCCGCTGCCCTCCACAGACACTGCTCCTGCTCCTGCACCCGGGGTTCTGCTGCTTGAAGGTCTTCCAGAGCCTCCTCTGCAAGCTGCCGACGTTGCTGCATGTTCAGCCCGCAACCCCATCCTCTCCCGGGTCTTGGGCTGGGTGGTGAGGGGTTGGGCCCACGATCTCCCTGGGGCCTGAGTTTGTGGCTTTCGGCACCTGGAAAGATGAGCTATCAGCCCTAAAAGGGTGTCTTCTGTAGGGGGACCAGGTCGTGGTCCCTGGCACCCTGCGACAACGGGTCCTCATGGCACTCCACGAGGCACATCTAGGCATCGTACGGATGAAGGCACTGTGGTGGCCAGAATGGATGCTGAGATCGAGTCGTGGGTCCAGAGGTGCCAAACCTGCCAAGAAGTACGGCCCAACCCACCAAGCGCACCAACACAGCCTTGGGAGTCAACCCGCAAACCATGGTCCCAGTTTCACATCAATTTTGCCAGACCATTCCAGGGACTGTTATTATTAGTGATGGTTGACTCCTACTCAAAGTGGATGGAGATCAGCCCCATGTCTACCACCCCCACAAATGCCGTAGTCTGGTCCCTCCACCGGATCTTCGCTACACATGGGTTATCGGACACGATAGTCTCGGACAACGGGGCAGCCTTTACCTCAGTGGAGTTCCAAGACTTTCTCCAGAGGAACCTGATATGGCATATCCGATCTGCACCCTTCCACCCCATGACCAACGGCCAGGCCGAGAGGATGGTGCATACCGCGAAGGAAGCCCTTAGCAGGATCACGGACAGGGACTAGGAGTTCCGGCTAGCCCGCTTCCTCCTGACCCAGAGGATGACATCTACCCCCGTCACCAGCCACAGCCCCACAGAATTGTTAATGGGCCGGCGCACCGCAACCTAGTTGGATCGGCTACACTCGGACCAGGCACTGGACTCCAAGAAGATGGTAGAACAGTGCGAGGCTCCGAGAGGGTTCTTCCCTGGGGACCCAGTGTTCATCCGGAATTACGGAACTGGACCCCCCTGGATAGCAGGCCAAGTTATCAAAGTCACAGGCCCGGTATCCTACAAGGTATCTACAGAAGACGGCAGGCTCCTAAAGAAACACCTCGACAAACTGAGGTGGCGACAGCTTCCAGATGCAGGAGAACCACCACCATTGGCTGCGGGAGCCAGGGCATACACACCAGAGCCCAGTGTTCAGCCCAACCCCCTGAGCATCAAGGAGGCCCCTCCAAGTGAGCCACTGCCAGAACCAACAGAGCCGGGGGCACTTCAGCTGCCTCAACAGACGCCCCAGCCCCAGGTCACAGCCTGTCAATCGGATACCATCACCAGTGACCCAGTGCCAGCCCCCCGGCATTCCCTCAGAGAGTGCCAACCCCCCGCCTATTTACAGGACTATATCACATAGGTGGGGTTGGAACTATGGGGGGAGGGGTGTTATGTACACAGACCACCACCAGGGGTCCACGGCTACAGTAGGGAGCTTAGCTCCTCTAAACAATAGAAGTTTAGGATCCTAGTTCCCCCAGAATTCACCAATAGCAACTTTGGCAGGAAATTCAAACCCTCCAACAGGACTGTGGGTGTGCTGTGTGTGTGTGTATATAGTTGGCCTTGCAGGGCCGTTTTGCAGTTCCTGTGTGCAGTACAATAAACACGTCTCAACGCACGTCGTGGTCTGAGTCTTCCATGTGTCAAACCCAGTACTTTACACAACACAGAGAAGGGTTTGCCTACTTGGCTGTTGGGACCTGGAGGTCAGAGTGCTGCCTCTGGGTCCTCTATCCTTCAAACCAATAGCACATTGGGTCCAGCCTCAAATGCACAGTCAGGTGGGTGGCCATAAGAACATAAGAGAAGCCAATGTTGGATCAGGCCAATGGCCCATCTAGTCCAACACTCTGTCACACAGTGGCCAAAACAACCGGGAGCCATTGGGACTTCCGGTTTTGGCGCGAGAATGGCGGTTGCACTCTTGGGACGTTCCCAGAGTCGACTCGCCCACGCACGGTTGGGGGGGGATCCGCATAAGCGGAGACCCTAAGGAGCCTTAGGCAAAGGCTCCGAACCAGGGGGCACTTAGGGGAACTGCCTCTTTACTGGCCCGAAGGTCGAAAATTGAGGCTCGCCCCATGCCCCAACGGCCCCACCGCGACAGTGCCCCGTAAGGGGACTAGCAACGCCACCGGGACTTCACAGAGTGATGAAGCATAAGAACGTATGAAAGCGAAAGTGAGCAGCAACGAACTGTGAGTTCTCGATCGTGAGCGGGAAAAGATACTAGCGCGTTCCCCCCCACCGTATAAGCGCAAAGAGGAGGGTGAAATATCCCCCCCCCATAAGACTGGGACTGTAAGCCGAATAAGGAGGGGTGGTGAAAAGTGAAAGAAGTAAAGTTACCTTTTGGGGGTTTTCTATAAGCGAAGAAACGGGATCATTTCCCAAGCAGAGCGGCACAGACTTTTTAAAAGTAAACAAACTGCCAAGATGTCGGGGGCTAAAAGAGACAAGGACAAGGAGAAGGAAAAGCTGGCGAAGAAGCTAACGGCCACTTCCGGTCCTAGTTCCCGCCTTTCTGGTACGGCTGTCAATCATCAAGAAAGTGAGATGCTTTGCCCTCTGCTGGAGCAGATGCAGAAAATCAACCAAACTTTAATAAGCATGGAAAGTGTTCTCAGCAGTCAACAGATGCAGTTAACGGATACAGCCAAGAAAATGGAGGAGATTGCAAAGAAATGTCTGGTTTCAACTGAAGATACGCAGAAAATCAAGAAGAAGGTCAGCAAAATGGAAAAAAGCAAGAAATGCAAGAAAATAAGTTATTGATGTTACAAATGGAAAAGTCTAACTTGACTCTCCGATTTCAAGGGATTCAAGAAACGGAAAAAGAAGATCTCAGAAGCATATTAATGGAAGCGTTGGCACCACTGATGGGCAGTGAAGCGGAGAAATTAAGCGAAGAAATAGATCTGGTATACAGAGTCTATTCTAATTTTACAAAGAAAAATAATCTGCCAGCTGAAGTGGTTGTCAAGTTCACCAAGCAACGTGTGAGAGATCAGATTCTTAAAGCAACCTCAGCAATACCCTTGAAAATTAGAGAGCAAACAATAAGAATTTTAAAAGATGTGCCATTTGAAATTCGACAGAAACGGAAGGCATACAAAGGATTGACCACATTATTGCAAAATCGCCAAATTAGTTACAGGTGGTTGTTACAGAAGGACTGGTCTTTAAGTTTAAAGACAAGAGAGAGAAGATTGACTCCATTTTCAAAGCACAAGAGTTTTTGAAGAGACACGCCAGCTCAGAGGAAGAAGCAGAACTCACTAAGTGAAACGTTTTCAGCAGCGACGATGACAGCAGTCCAGAGGGAGGTGACGAAGAACCGGAGGAGAAAGGAGCAGCAGGAGGTGTCTCCTACAACCTAAGAGAGAAGAGGAATAAACGCCCCAACATCTGAAGAACTTTTGACTGTGCTGCAAAGACATATTCGTACTAACCTAAAAGGACTTTACTAATTAAACTAACTTTATATCTTTGACAGGTAAAGAAGCAAGAAGATCGATGGCTCGCAGTGAAGAGATGGGCTACTAATACGGTTAAAAGACTAACTTACTAATATACTCATCACTCGACCTTTTCTTAATCCTGCTATATACCCTTCCTCCTTTCTATAAATTTAAAGCAATAAAATTCTCTCCTTTTTAGGAGAGTTCAATTTTTAAAAAAACCAACAACCAGGAGCCATTGGGAGGTCCAGCAGTGGGGCCAGGACTCTAGGAGCCCTCCCACTGTTGCCCCCCCAAGCACCAAGAATACACTACATCACTTGCCCCAGCCTGACAGCCCGAAGAGGAAGCGGCCACAGGTAAGTCCCCCCCCCCGGCTCTGGCGGTGAGGCCTGAGCAGCTTCCAGCCGCCAGGCCCATCTATCCCCTCCCCCCAGCTCCACCACTGATCTCCTCCCTCCCTGGCTCCGGTGGCGAGGCCTGAGCGGCTTCCAGCCACCGGACCCATCGACCCCCCCAGCTCTGCCACCAATCTCTCTCCCCCTCCCCAGTTTCAGTGGCAAGGCCTGAGTGGCTTCCAGCCGCCGGCTGCCCCCGAGTTCCCAGCGCAGGGAATGCTCTTTTACTTTGGGGGGAATTTAAATATCCCCCAGGGAGCTCAAGTGGTTAAGACGCTGAACTGCAGACTGTGGAAGGTCGGTAGTTCAGCAGTTCGAGACCCGAGTGTGCCGCATGACAGAGCGAGCTCCCGTCTCTAGTTCCAGCTCCTGCCAACCTAGCAGTTCGAAAGCAAGAAATTGCAAGTAGATAAATAGGTACCACTTCAGTGGGAAGGTAACAGCATTCCGTGCACCTTGGTGTTTAGTCATGCCAGCCACATGACCACGGAAATGTCTTCGGACAGCGCTGGCTCTTCGGCTTTGAAACAGAGATGAGCACTGCAACCCTAGAGTCAGATTCGACTAGCTTTCGAGCAAGGGAACCTTTACCTAAATATCCCCCATATACTTTCCCCAACTTTTTAGATTTTTCTGCACACCTGGAGACTACTCCAAGTGTGCAAGAAAATCTCACTGCCCCCCAGGTGCCCTCAATGTGCGAATTTAGATATCTGCACGCAGGGAGCACCTTGGCTATTAGATATATAGATATGACTGCAGCATGAATAAGGATTTTTAGTATAGATGCAGAAGGAAAAATTAGGTTCAGAAATGTTGAAGGAAATTTGACAAGACCTATTAACATACTGGTTTAGTTTGGAACTATAAGGAAATAAGAGGAGCTCTGATGAGCCAAATAACTTGTAGAAGGAAGCAGAAGTGATCTCTGACAGTCAGGAAAATGATGGAGTCTAGGATGACAGTAAGACCCCTGTGAGAAACGTCACAGTAAAGGCCAGAAATTTGGAATTGGAATGAATCAGGGTGAAAATGTACATTTTGGATGGCAGCTAGGCCTCTGCATAGTCCTGGCTGCCATGAATGTGGGAGGGGGTGACTCAGGAATGGCTACTTTTGATTCTGCTGTGCCTTCACTGGTTTTATTATTTTATCATCTCTGTGACTTGTGCTGTTTGACCTTGGGTGCCTGGTGTAGTCTTTCTCTTGAGAAATGTAGCCTGTTACTTTGGCGGGCTCTTACCTGCTGTCTGATTGGTTGGGTGCCATCAGGGGACCACCTTGAATAATGTATATCTGCTTGCTTTGCATGCTTTCCCCCAGTTCTAACATGAAGTAGTTAAGATATCTGCATACTCTCAATGTCTCAATAAAACTTTACTTCTTTGAATGAAAGTTTTTGGGAACTGATTGCTGCAGGAGTCTGACATTGGAGACATTGAAAAGACAGGATGTTATTGGAAGGAGAACTTCTCTATACTAATGAGGTTATAAAAGTTAGTTCTAAGACCTGAGCTAATGAAAAGTCCTACAGATGTGGCAGCTGGTTATTTGCTGGTTATTTGCCCATGGAATGGTGTTCTTTAAGATTGTGACTGTTTGAGTCAAGCTTGCTTGTATGTTTTCACAGATCTCCATATGATCAGTTAGCTGAAGATGTCAAAAGTTGTTAAATATTACATACATTCCTTCAGGGGGACCTTCGTATGAGATCACTTTGCAGTTGTGTGATACAGATACATAAAATATGAGTATTCTGAGAGTATTCTGCACATGTGTGTGTGTGTTTTTGTTTACCCCTTTAAAATATATGGGAGCAGCTTTGGGAAAAGATCAGAGCGCCCACCTTGTGTTTTTGAAATGGACAAGAACTGAAAAATTACAGTGTAGACCTCACACTTAATGCTTTGTTGTTCAGTCGCACAGTCGAGTCCGACTCTTCGCGACCCCATGGACCAGCTCCCGCCAGGCCCTCCTGTCTTCCGCCGACCTCTGAAGTTGGCTCAATTTCATGTTCATTGCATTGATGACACTGTCTAACCATCTCATCCTTTGCCGTCCCCGTCTTCTTTGACCTTCAATCTTTCCCAGCATCAGGGTCTTCTCCAGTGAGTGCTCCCTTCTCATTTGGTGGCCAAAGTATTTGAGCTTCAGTTTCATTATCTGGCCTTCCAGGGAACAGTCAGGGTTGATTTCTTTTAGGATTGACTGATTTGATCTTCTTGCAGTCCAAGGGACTCTCAAGAGTCCTCTCCAGCACCATAGTTCAAAAGAATCCATTCTTCGGCGTTCGGCCTTCCTTATAGTCCAACTCTCGCAGCCATACATGACTACTGGGAATACCATTGCTTTGACCATGCGGACTTTTGTTGGCAGGGTGATGTCTCTACTTTTTATCATGCTGTTTAGGTTCGCCATCGCTTTCCTCCCTTAACACTTAATGCTACATGTGTACATTTGTGAAACAACTCAAACTTTATTTTGCATTATAAAGATAAGTAGATATTATTTTAATTTCTTCCCTTTGCATTTGAAATAACACTGGAAGATTTTTTCCCCTCAGTGCCTTTGGTCTCCTGCACCATCTGTTCTTAGCTCCCTTCTTACTGCTAGTGGGATGCTGTGTTCCTGTAAGTGTTGGGAAGAGAAAAGGCTATGCTGGCTGATGAGACATCCAGTCTTTTTTAAAAAAATGATGATTGAATGTATATACTTTATATGCCTTATAGGTGAGAAATGTAGAAGTTTTATCAGCCTGACACCCCCAGAGGATCAAGGTAATTATATAGTGCCATTATTTTGTGTTTCTGCTTCTTTATTTTAGATTTCTGAATCATGGTCTTAAAAAAATCGCTCTACTTTCATGGTTCAGATATAAATTCTGGTAACTTTTTTGCTGAATTTTGAATGGGAGGGAGGTCTTCTCATTTTAGCTCCAGGGCACATCATTTTGGATAGAGCCCATGACAGCTCAAATTGGATCTCATATCAGAAACCAAAAGGAGTCTTGGGAAAACCAAAAAAAGGGGGGGGGATTGCTGAGCATGTTTAAGACCTGTCAGTGGAGAACAGTTTTGGGAACACCAGGAAAAAACAATTAGACTGTGCTGATCCTGTACACAAAATGTAGCTTTTGGAGTGTGAGGCGCAGGGAGGCATTTCAGGGAAAGGTATTTTGCATCACCTCTTACCTGATACTTGTAACTGAAGATGCCAGGGATTGAACCTGGGGCCTTCCGTATGCAAAGCAGATACTCTGCCATGGAGCTATGACCTCTTCCCTTAAAGGGGTTCAACAAAAGACTTTTAAAATTTACACTTTACAATTTTCTTTTGCCCTGTGTGCAGCCCAGAAAGAACATTGGCAAGAAAGAACATTGGCAAGTAACATTTTGCTGTCACTTAAAATGGTTTGGTACAGTTTCAAAGGGACAACTAACTGGGATGTATAAAAGGAATGACAGGATTGCCCATTGGAAACAATGGGAGAGACTTGAAGGCCCATTGGAGATAATGGGAACCAGGAATGCCAATTGACTTGCATGGGCTTCACTGAAATACATTGCAGCACAAAAAAAGTTGCAAAGAAAATGTGGAATGGTTTTTCCATTAAGGTCTTTGGGCCACTCGCACTGGGACCCATGGCAGGCCCTTGGCGTAGTTCCGCACGTACACTGGGTCTTCAGGAAGGAACCCTCAGGCAGCTTCCTGGTCCTCCATGTCCGGTTCGCGTTTGGGGGCCTGGTCCAGATGCAGTCGATCTAGACTTGTTGTGAGGCGGCGACCCAGGAGTAATTCAGCTGGACTGCGCCCCGTTGTTGTGTGTGGTGTGGTTCGTTGGCCGAAGAGGAAGGAGGCCAACTTGTAGTCCCAGTCAGTTGAGTCGAGTCATCGGAGTGCATCCTTGGTGGTTCGGACCATCCGCTCCGCTTGACCGTTTGTGGCAGGGTGGAACGGAGCTGACCGCACATGTCGAATTCCATAGTAGGATGTAAAGTCCTGGAATTCCCTGGATGTAAATGCAGTGCCATTGTCCATTACCAGGGTGTCCGGGATACCCTGGGCACTGAAGATCCGCCACATGGCCTTGATGGCGGATCTCGAGGAGGTGGACGGAACTGGGATGACTTCTAGCCACTTACTGAAAGAGTCAACAAGGATAAAAAACAGCTGCCCCTGGAACGGCCCCGCAAAGTTTAGGTGGAATCGAGACCAGGGGCAGTGTGAAGACTCCCAGGCTTTCTCCGGAGACCTAAGCAGGTCGAGGTGAGAGACCTGGCAAGGCTGACATCATTTTACCATGTCCTCGATGTCCTGGTTGAGGCCAGACCACCAGATGTAGCTCCGTGCTAATGCCTTCATCCTCACGACCCCGGGGTGGTGCTTGTGTAGAGCCGCTAAGACTCGTTGCTGTAGTGGGGCAGGTATCACCGCCCGGCCAACCCCACATCAGGCACCCTTTGTAGGTAGACAGTTTGTCTTTCCGAGTGACAAACGGCGTGAATTCGGGGCCCTGCTTGGCCATAGGCCATCTCCTCCCCACCCAGTCCAGGACTCGACAGAGAACCTTGTCCCAGCCCCTGAAGCAGGTGACCTCCCACACATGAACCGAGCGATCGGGGAGCGACTCCATGAGGGTGATCGAGTGCAGAGGAGCGGGGTCAGGGTCCGTGACGGGCACCAGCAGGCAGCTGACAGCATCGGCATGTCCGATGGCTTTCCCGGGGCAATGCACAAGGTCATAGCTGTACCCCGCCATGAAAATGGACAACCGTAGAACCCTGGGGGAGACCATCTGTGGAGTCTGACGATCCGGAGCCAGGAGACCCAGAAGAGCCTTATGGTCTATCACCACTGTGAAGGCCCAGCTGTAGAGATAGTGGTGGAATTTTTTTACACCAGTCACTATCGCTAGCGCTGCCTTGTTTATCTGCACGTAGTTGCGCTCCGCAGAAGACAAGGTCCTAGAGTAGTAGGTGACCTGGACCTCCCAGCCGTCTGGCAACCAATAACCCAGGACCGCCCCAACCCCGTATGGAGAAGCGTCACAGGCAAGGACCACTGGTAGTGCTTCGTTGAAATGGTGCAGGACGGAGTTAGAAATGAGCAAGGGAAAAATAAGTTGAAGGTCTTGCAGCACAAAATAAATTTATTACTAACACAAGAAATAGAGAAAAAAATAGAATACACGAGACAATACTTTTTTGAAAATACGAACAAGCCAACAAGATGGCTATCATATAGACTCAGGAAGGAAAGAGAGAAGCGTACCATAATAGCACTGAGGAATGACAAAGGGATCTTAAAGCAAAGTATACAAGATCTAAAAGAAATAGTTGAAAAATATTATCAGAATTTATATAAGCAGGAGGACCAAGATAAGGAACAAATAAAGGAATATCTACAAGGAAGGAATTATAAGGAATTTGAGGGAAAACATAGAACGTTACTAAATGGGAAAGTAGCAATGTGTGAAGTAGTGGAGGCAATTAAAAAACAAAAGAAGAAAAAAGCCCCAGGCCCAGATGGAATTCCAGCAGAATTGTATCAAATTTTCGAAGAAGAGATCAGCCAACCATTTAAAGAACTACTACAAAAAATAGGGCAAATAGAACAGCTACCAAACTCATGGTATCAAGCAGCAATAACTTTGATTCACAAAACAGATACAGACGCTACAGACATCAAAAACTACAGACTAATATCACTATTGAACGTTGATTATAAAATATTTGCTAATATATTGGCAACGAGATTTTAAAAAGTATTAGCCCAGGTAGTACATCAAGATCAGACAGGTTTTCTACCAAAAAGACAGATAAAAAGTAATATGAGGACAATTATGAATGTTATAGAATATTATGAACAACACCCAGGAAAACAAAGGGCCTTGATGTTTATGGACGCAGAGAAGGCTTTTGATAATCTGTTTTGGAATTTGTACTCCAAAAACTAAGTAGCTGGAGATGTGGAACAAACTTCTTGGCAATGATACGAGCGATATATAACAGACAAGGCACTAATATAATTATAAATGGAGACACATCCTCTCAAATAGTGATACAGAAAGGAACACGCCAGGGCTGCCCACTCTCACCGTTGTTATTCATATTCACATTAGAAACATTAAATAGTGAGGTAGAAGACAGTAAAATACTAGGACTGAAAATAAAACGAGAAGAATTTAAATTATTAGCATTTGCGGATGACGTGGTATTTATAATGGAAGACCCGTTAATCTCAAGCCAATATTTACTAAAGACGGTGCAAGAATTTGGAGGGAAAGCAGGATTAAAAATTAATCTGAAAAAAACTAAAATAATAACAAAAATTGTATGGCTAAGGTAATCCAAGAATTATATAAGATAACAAATATAGAGATAGTGAAGAAAATTAAATATCTAGGAATAATACTATCTAATAGGAACAGTACAATCCTTGAAGATAATTATTATAAGTTACTAGACGAAATTAGGAAAGATACTGCACGATGGAAAAGCATACAATTATCCTTAATGGGCAGAATTAACACTGTAAAAATGATGATATTACTGAAATTTTTATTCTTAGCCCAAAACATACCCATACTAAAAAATTCTAAAGTCTTTGTAGAAATGGATAAAGAGATAAAAAGATTCATTTGGCATCCAAAACGTCCAAGAATTAACTTGAAACACTTCAAAATAGGAAAGAAAGAGGGGGATTTGGATTGCCTAATTGGAGATTATATTATCAAGCCGCAGCTCTAACTTGGATTAAAGATTGGCTAACTTTAGACAATTTGTTGTTGTTGTTCAGTCACACAGTCGAGTCCGACTCTTCGCGACCCCATGGACCAGCTCCCGCCAGGCCCTCCTGTCTTTCGCCGTCCTCTGAAGTTGGACTTTAGACAATACCAGAACTTTAAATTTAGAAGGGCATGACCTGAGTATGGGTTGGTATGCCTACATCTGGTACGGGAAGGATAAAGTACACTCAAATTTCAAACAACATATGATTAGAGGGGCCTTATTATGGGTATGGAATGAAATTAAAGTATTATAGGAAGACGCCGAAATGGGTCTCACCTTTAGAGGCATATATAAAACCATCCCTTGTAAACCCATGCAATAGAGAAAGCTATCAAACACTGCTAGATGAAAATAATAGTCTAAAATCAGAAGAAATACTACTAAAACTATATAAAATAAAGCTAAATTGGTGGGAAAATATGCAACTTAGATCTAGATATACTAAAGATAAGAAAGTAGGGTTCCAAGGGAAAAAAAACACAATTAGATAAGATCTGGTTATCCTCGAGTGATAAAACGATCCAGAAAATATATAGCTTTCTATTAGAAGAATTTATGTTAGACGAAATGGTTAGCTCAACTATGATAACATGGATGAAAGACATAGGGCATACAATAGACCAATGGTTAAGTACATGGAAATCACTAAAATATGTAAGAGCGACTAATTATAAAGAAAATATCTACAAAGTGTATCATAGATGGTATTGGTCCCCAGATAGGTTAGCGAAATGTTACCCGTCAATGTCTAAAATATGTTGGAAATGTAAAAAAAATATAGGGACGTTCTTCCACATGTGGAAAGTAGAGAAGTATTGGAAAGAGATACAAAAACTTATTATGGATATTGTGAAGATAAACTTGGTGTTAACTACGGAAATAGTATTACTAAACATGATACCAGAGGATTATAAACAAAATGACAAATGTTTGTTAATATATATAGTGACCACTGCTAGAATATTAATGGCTAAATATTGGAAAAGAGATAGATTCCCAACAAGAGGGGAAATAATAATTAAGTTGATGGAAGTAGCAGAAATGGATAAACTAACTATAAGCCTTCAAGGAAAAGATGGAAGTGTGTTTAATAAAAGATGGGGTAGAGTATACAAATGGATTCATGAAATATGGGAAAATTTAGATTCAAATGTATAAAAGAATGAATGTATGTAAGTTTAGATAAGACTCAAGTTATTGGAAGAAGGAAAGTTTGTGAATAATTGGAAAAATGATTTTAAAAAGTTTTTTTAAAATGAGCAAGTCCTTGACCCCCTGGAATGCCGTTGCGTGAGCAGCTGTCCAGACCCAGGGCGCATCATTGTCCAGGAGATGGTGCAGGGGCTCCGCCATGGCATCTTTCAAGGGGAGAAAGGCATGATAAAAATTGAGCAGGCCCAAGAAAGCCTGCAGTTCAGATTTGGAAGTGGGAGTCGGGCCCCCCATAATTGCCCGAATTTTATCGTCTGTGGGGTGGATACCCTGGGCGTCCACCGCAAACCCCAGGAACTCGATGCACAGCACCCCGAGGAGACACTTTTCTTTCTTCACCTTGAGGCCAGCGGAGTCGAACCTCTGGAGCACTGCCCGGAGCTGGTCAGCGAAGGTGGCGGAGTCCGGCACCGCAATGATGACATCATCTAGAAAAGGTTGTACTCCTGGGATGCCTTTGAGGAGGGAATCCATAAATGACTTGAAAATCCCAGGGGCTACACATACACCGAACTGCAGCCTAGTCACCCGAAACGCCCCCTTATGCGTAGCGATGGTTTGTGCCTCAGCGGCCACCGCATCGACCAGCAACTGCTGGTAAGCTTGTGCCAAGTCTAGCTTACCAAAGACCTTGGCTCCTGCAAGGGAAACTAAGACGTGGCTTACCACTGGGACCAGGTAAGCGTGGTCCTGCAAGGCTTTGTTGATAGTGCACTTATAATCGGCACATATATGGACATCACCATTCGGTTTGACCGGCGTGACGATGGGGGTCTCCCAGCGCGCAAACGCAAGGCCATATGTGGACCAAAAGCCTGATGGAACATCTCCGTCTTGCAGGCCCTGCAGAACTGAGTAGAAGAAGAAGAAGAAGAAGAGATTGGATTTGTACCCCGCCCTTCACTTGGAGTCTCAGAGCAGCTTACAAACTCTGACACAAACTGCTCTTTCAGAAACAGCTGTGCCAGAGCTGTGCCAGAGCTTGTGACTGACCCAAGATCCCACAGAGCCCTGATCTCAATGGGGAGCATGTTTCACTAGGTGGGGCCAGGGCAGAGAAGGCCCTGGCCCTGGTCAAGGCTCAATGGATGTCTTTTGGGCCAGGGACCACCAGGAGATGTTGATTATTAGAGCGTAAAACTCTTTGAGGGATATACTGTGTATTGTCTGGATTCAGCTTCAGTTTTGTTCTCCGTTAGCCACCTGACAGCCGCACAGCACCAGTTCAAGACAGATGCATCTGGATCCCTGGATAATGAAATAGAGAGCTGGGTGTCATCTGCATGTTGGTTATTTAGTGATATAGACCAGTGCTACGGTTGCTAGCCTCCAGGTGGGCCTGGACATCTCCAGGAATTACAACTTATCTGCAGACAACAGACATCCATTCCCCTGGAGAAAATGCCAGCTTTGGAGGGTGGATTTAATGCTATTTAACCCCCCTGAGGTCCCTCCCCTCCCCAAACTCTGCCCTTTCCAGGATTCACCCACAAATTTCCAGGAATTCCACAATCTAAAGTTGGCAGTCTGAAGTACCATTAACAAGCATACTACCTTGCAAAACACTAACAAGAAGACAGATTCCTGCCCCGGGGAAAGTAATACATGGGAGTCAGCAGAAGATAGTGAGGTCAGAGCAAATGGGTAAATACGTGCAGTTCAGTTACAGGAATTTAGGTTCACAGAACAGTGAGGAAATCTTTGAGGAATGATTTTAAAGAAGAGAAAGAGGTGGGAATTTTATCTAGTGAGCTTAGTTCTCTCAAAAGGATCCTGAATGGGCATTTGATTGAGCAAGAGTCTAATTTCAAGTATTTAGACCTTCATTTTGCCTCTTCTAATAACTGGAAATTTCATTATTCTAGTCTCCTTAAGTCCACCAAAGTACATCTAGCAGCAATCATGAGATTTTTTTTTTTAATCATTCCAGAGGGTAATTTGTACTTTTTGCTCTGGAAGTCTACAAAGCAAAAATTAGATCTTTTCTGCTCTACAGGGCTCCACTCCAGTTTCCAGCCCTTACTTCCAAAATTGAATCTTTGCATGCCATCTTTCAAATGACTAATCACATTTCACACTCCGACTTGTACTTAGAAGTCGGCCTTACTTCCATCTCTTTGATGGTATGGAAGGGTGTGGTGAAATTTAGGTTTTATTTGCTAGACCTGGATTTTCTTCCTTACCTTCTAAAATGGACCAAACTTAATCTTTTCGTATCTTCCTGGACAAAGTGAGTAGACAAAAGACTCTCATATCTGCATATTTCTTACCCTAGTTTTCTCTCAGATCTTCATTTAGTTATGAATAAGTTAATTACTAGCCTAGAACAAAGGGGCAACTTTGAGTTATGCAGCAATTCAAAAAGGAAATGTGACCCTCTTTTGAGGGACTGAGTACCCCTCCTTTTTCAGTGCTTCCAGATTATCTGTAATTTTTAACAATCACAATTTATCGAAGACTTTTCTTCTGGGCTCAACACAATGCCCTACCCCTTAACGAATTATTCAGTAGATTCTCAAGTAGTCTGATTGAACAGAGAGCCTGCCCATGTGGAAATGCATAGACAGAATCACTCATTTTTTATTTAGTTGTGATTTATATTCCTCAATACGATCAATTTTTATTTCTCCATTAATATCACATTTCCCTGTAAGTTCTCATGATCACCACCTAATATATCTGTTGTCTGATAAAGATAAGGATATCACCCTCTCTGTAGTCCATTATCTAATCACAGCCTTGAAGATCTGTCCAAAGACATAAACTTATTTTCACCTAGATGCTCATATGCATACAGGCGCTTTTTTAGCACTGGAACTGGAACTCTGCAACCCCTACTAGGTAAAAGCATGTTTATTTATTTGTAATAATTCTCAGGGCCTTTTTTTGTAGAAAAAACCCAGCAGGAACTCATTAGCATAATAGGCCACACCCAACAGCAGAAATTCATTTGCTTATTAGGACACACCCCTGACAGCACAGCTCATTAGCATATTAAGCTACACACCCCATGTTCGCAGAAGTGTGGCCATCCAGCCACACGCACCTTTTGCTTCTTATTCTGTTTACCTTGTTTGTTGTCAAAACCCAGGGCTTTTTTGTAGCAGGAGCTCCTTTGCATGTTAGGCCACACACCCCTAATGTAGCCAGTCCTAATGAGTTTCTGCTGTTGGGTGTGGCCTATTATGCTAATGAGTTCCTGCTGGGCGTGGCCAACTCGGGAGCCAGCCGGAACTCCATTCCTGTGTGTTCCTGCCCAAAAATAGCCCTGGTTCTTATTTCTCAAAGTTCCTCTCTATTACTAATTCCCTGTAAGTAGAAATCTATCAGAGTATGCAAAGAGCTAAGCTAGAACCTTTCTCCCTGGGATGCTTTTCTTTGGGGGGGGGGTTTCTTATATGGGGGAGCATTAAAAGGGTGATTCATTTCCTGCAGGACCAATTCAACATATTTATTGCCTCTACCAAAGAGTTCCTATTTCCTTCTGCCACCCTGCTACTAGCTGGGTCCACACCCATATGTTTAGTTGGTACTCTCCTCACTGTGCTGCCCCAAGCAGTTGATTGGGTGGCATGTCCACAGAACTGGCCTTGCCTAACTGTAGTCTGCAGTGGAGAAGCCCATCTTGCCACCTCAGAATTCTGCCATTTCCTTATTCTGTATAATGTAGACCAGGCTTAATTTTCCAGTGTAACATTTAAGGAATGGACAAAAGTGTCACCGTTGTCTCTGGGCTTCTAAAATATACCTTCTAGTGAGAACAAATTTAGCTTTATCTTGCCTTTCTTGCCAAACTCTCTCTCACCCTATAAATGAAGAGTATACCTGCAGTGTCTTTATATTGTTACATTAGTCACTCTTGCAAACTCTAGAAGGACTTCATACCCATGTGAAACTAAATAGGTCAGGTATGTGGCTCAGACCGTGAGTACTATATTTACTTTTAGAAGTCTGTCATGCAGCTGAGCACTATACATAGTTGCCTTTGCTCAAGGCAAAAGGCTTCAGAACATGGAGTGCTTTTCCTTTCCAAAAATGCTTGCGAGTTTGATTAAACTTCTAATGTAAAATAGCTGGCAGGAGAGAACACCTTATAAGTTTGCTGATTGCTTGCAATTCCAAGTAAGTTGTTATACTTCTGGTAGATGTTAAAAGAGTATAATTAGTTTTTATTAATTTAGATTTTTTGTCTTTCAGTTTTTGTATTTCAGATTTATTAATTTAGATTTATTGTCTTTCAGTTTCAGGGCAATGTCTCTCACAAACTGAATTGACTGTTGCAATCTCATTAAGCTGTTTGTATATAGAACAAAGTTTGAGTCCAGTGGCACCTTTAAGACCAACAAAGTTTTATTCAAAGTGTAAGTTCTCGTATACAAAGTACACTTCTTCATATATAGTGTGCAATAATAAAGGGATAAAAGTAATTAATCTAAAATGATTTTAAAATAAGTTTTGTTGTATTTTCAGTTTTGTAAGATCAAAATATTATTTATTTGAAAACGCTGAGAGTCCAAAGAAGAGATCTGCTCTGAGCAGTTTTATAGAACTGCTGTGCATTGGAAGCGGTTGAATGAGTAATATTTGTTTATGATTTAAGGATTGGCCTGAGATATTACCAATTCTGCTGCTTGCTTTCATTGGTCGAAGAATAATAATTGTCAGTATTTCTGTGGCAAGAATGACCAATCTCTTCTGTCACCTAAATCTGTTCTCCTTCTATCAGGTGAAGATGGGTGCCCTGGCTGTGCTTATTCTCCCATTACTTGTAGTTGGAGTCAGTGGGATAATATATATTTATCGGTCAGTTGTTCAGCTGATGTCAAAATCTGCTGTGCGGAGTAAAGTTGTAGTGATCACAGATGCTCTTTCCGGCGTGGGCAAGGGTAAGCCAGTACAACAAATTACTAACCAATATTATGCTCCACAACACAACTCCCACATGCTTAAAACTTAAAATGCTGTGATTGCCATGTGTCACTTGGAATCTAGCTATCTGACTGGTGAACCTCAAAGAGTATCTAGAATCTTCAGAATCTCAGCTTTCATCTAAAAATGCAATGTCTGTGCCTTGTGATTGTAAAGGAGACATTGGGAATGTGGAGAGGAGAAACCAAAGTTTTCTAATCCAGCACTGAAGGGCATTGTGTAGTATGGAGTGTGTGCGTGCGTGTGTGTTTGTTTGGCAAATGTAAAAGTTCCAAAGTTTATTTATTTAATGGCTTTCACCAGCTTATAATACAAAGAATAAAACTGAACACACAGAATAAAATATGTTAAACTGGTATAATATATAATAAAATCGTCCAACATTGGAATATAGGACTCATGGGGTAAGGATCATCTTCTCTCTACATATTGCCCAACAGCATTTTACAGTATGTGGTTCATAATGCCTTAGACCATAGACTATGCATTATATTTGGACCAAGTTCACTATTTGGCAAACTTTAAAATTCTGCAAGATTAATTACAAAAAAAATGGCTTCTGAACTTTTGGTAAACCAACCAACATGCTAAGAATGAAGTAAGATAAAAAATGTACATAAGTTCTGTGTCAATTTGTCCACTGTGCCCTACATGTTCTGTACAAGAAATAAGGCCCTTTGTGGCAAAATATGGAATTTTTATAGCACATTTTCTAGAATTCTACTTTACAGAGCTTCTCCATTCTTAATACAAAACAAAACCAACAATAATAGATACATCAAATTTGTTCAGAGTTGTGTCCTCACAACATTCTTGTGATTCAACTAGGGAAATCTGGGCCCAAAGGAATGACGCTCAGGTAGGTCCAGAATTAGTTGAGAAGCTGCCCCCACAAATACAGAGTCTCGGATGATATAAATGGAATTATTTATAGCAGGGTGGTTATGCTGTAGTGGTGAGATCTAATTGCATGTACAGTAACTATCATGTGACAGCAAGAAGTTAAAAATAGATTGTTTCTATAATCCCTAAAGTGTGTTCTAAATGCTGGGCTCTGAGGCCTGGAACCAGTAAAAATGAGATCCATGGGCTTATCCTAAAGCTAAATTGTTTGCAGACTTTTGGGCTAAGTACTTGAACAGGCAGCAATAATTCCATCGGTAGATGGGTACATAGCTACAGAGAGTGCCAGGGAATCTAAGTGATCTTCATCAGTGCTATGGAGTTCTCTGTTAGGGCTTACTGTGTGCAAGGGGGCGGAAATAGGAGATGTCAATGGATAGAAGTCCTGGCTCAGATGAATGATCTGGCAGACATGGCTGGGGAAGTTAGAAAAATATGGAGCCACAAGTTATACAGCTTTAATTTCTCGGTGGTGGATTTCCAGAGCTTTGCATTGGATGTTCCTGGAGCTGCACCAAGATTGACAATGGATAGGGTTGCCAGCTCAGGGTTGGAAAATTCCTGGATATTTTGGAGGGTGGAGCCTGTGGAAGGGAGGGACTTCAGTAAGGTATATTGCCATAGAGACCAACTTCCAAGGCAGCCATTTTCTCCAGGGAAACTGATCTCTGTAGGCTGGAGGCCAGATGTAATTCTAGGAGACTTTCAGCCACCACCTCACACCTTTGCTTCCTCCCCTCTCCCCCTACCTCTTCCACACTCTTTCTCCCATCTACCCCCTTTTTTTGTTCTTTATGTCTCCTACATCCTTGTTACTTTCTCTTTCTTTCTGCCCCCTCATCATTCTCTTTGTTTTTCTGCCTTTCCACCTCATCACTCTTCCTCTCTTTCTGCCCCCCCACCCCATCACTCTCTCTTTCTGTCCTCATCACTCTCCCAGACTCCTGTCTGCTTCCTCCCCCACTTTGCACAGCAGCAGGAGCAGTAGTGGCCCCCTGTGGTTTTTATGGGCCCCTCCCCGAACCTCGGCTCCCCCTTTCCCCCCAGCCCCCTCACCCTTGATCGATCGCGGTGTTGCACAGTCAGGAGAAGAGCAGGAGAAGGGGACAAAGAGAAAGAGGAGAGGAGCCTGAGTCCCCACTCTGACCTCTGACCATTGGCTGCCTTACCCTCGCCTTTCATTGGACTTTTGGAACAGTGGGCGAGCTCTATGCAAAGAGCCTGCCAAATACAAGCTAAGCCACGCTGCCACTTCCTCTTCCTAGCAAACTACAGCAGCAGAGCACATGAGCCTTTCTGCCTATCCTGCACAGCCCTGGGCCATAGCTCCTCCTCCTCCTCCTCCTCCTCCTCCTCCTCCTTCATCCTCCATGGGCCTGGTTGGCTGGGGTTTGTGGATTACGATTACCCCCTCATTTTTATGCTGTCGCATTTCCAGCATCCATTCCTCCCTCCACCAGTGTACAGCCTGCAGGACTCCAAGTCCAGGTAGAGACCAGAGGGGCTCATGTGGGGGCAGCAGGGGTGGGGGTCTCTAGTTGGAACTACAAAACTGATTTCGTTCTAAGTACCTTGGTTGCTGCGAGGATGGAGATGGATTGGGTGGGGAGGTATTTCCACTGAATCTGCTCCCTTGCTTTTGTTTCCAGCGGGGCCTGCTGTGGGACTTGGCTTGGCCCTTGCTTCAGTGCTGGGCTTCTCTATTTGGAACTGCAAAGCTGATTTGGCTCTAAGTAGCTTTTGACTGTGTGGATCACAACAAACTATGGCAGGTCCTTAAAGAGATGGGAGTACCAGACCACCTCACATGTCTCTTGAGAAACCTGTATAAGGGCCAAGAAGCGACAGTTAGAACCGGATACGGAACAACTGATTGGTTCAGCATAGGAAAAGGAGTACGACAAGGATGTATACTGTCACCTTGCTTATTTAATATATATGCAGAGTACATCATGCGAAATGCTGGCCTGGATGAATCACAAGCCAGAATTGAGATTGCTGGGGAAAAGATCAACAACCTCAGATATGCAGACGATACCACTCTAATGGCAGAAAGTGAAGAGGACCTAAAGAGCCTCTTGCTCAGGGTAAAAGAGGAGAGCGCAAAAGTGGGCTTGAAGCTCAACATCAAAAAAACTAAGATCATGGCATCCGGCCCCATCACTCCTTGGCAAATAGAAGGGGAAGTCGTGGAAGTAGTGACAGACTTCACGTTCCTGGGATCCCAGATCACCGCAGACTGTGACTGCAGCCATGAAATTAAAAGACGCCTGCTCCTTGGGAGGAAAGCGATGGCGAACCTAAACAGCATGATAAAAAGTAGAGACATCACCCTGCCAACAAAAATACGCATGGTCCAAGCAATGGTATTCCCAGTAGTCATGTATGGCTGCGAGAGCTGGACTATAAGGAAGGCCGAGCGCCGAAGAATAGATTCTTTTGAACTATGGTGCTGGAGAAGACTCTTGAGAGTCCCTTGGACTGCAAGAAGAACAAATCAGTCAATCCTCAAAGAAATCAACCCTGACTGTTCCCTGGAAGGCCAGATAATGAAACTGAAGCTCAAATACTTTGGCCACCAAATGAGAAGGGAGCACTCACTGGAGAAGACCCTGATGCTGGGAAAGATTGAAGGTCAAAGAAGACGGGGACGGCAAAGGATGAGATGGTTAGACAGTGTCA
>NW_015168050.1:749023-760485 GCF_001447785.1 Gekko japonicus
AAACTATGGCAGGTCCTTAAAGAGATGTGGGTACCAGACCACCTCACATGTCTCTTGAGAAACCTGTATAAGGGCCAAGAAGCGACAGTTAGAACCGGATATGGAACAACTGATTGGTTCAGCATAGGAAAATGGTTCAGCATAGGAAAAGGAGTACGACAAGGATGTATATTGTCACCTTGCTTATTTAATATAATAGCAGTAAAGCCCGTGCGAAATGCTGGCCTGGATGAATCACAAGCGGGAATTAAGATTGCTGGGGAAAAGATCAACAACCTCAGATATGCAGACGATACCACTCTAACGGCAGAAAGTGAAGAGGACCTGCTCAAGATCCTACAAGCTAGGCTTCAACAGTACGTGGATAGAGAACTACCAGAAGTACAAGCTGGGTTTCGAAGAGGTAGAGGAACTAGAGATCAAATTGCCAACATTCGCTGGATTATGGAGAAAGCAAGAGAGTACCAGAAAAATATCTACTTCTGCTTCATTGACTATGCTAAAGCTTTTGACTGTGTGGATCACAACAAACTATGGCAGGTCCTTAAAGAGATGGGAGTACCAGACCACCTCACATGTCTCTTGAGAAACCTGTATAAGGGCCAAGAAGCGACAGTTAGAACCGGATATGGAACAACTGATTGGTTTAGCATAGGAAAAGGAGTACGACAAGGATGTATATTGTCGCCTTGCTTATTTAATATATATGCAGAGTACATCATGCGAAATGCTGGCCTGGATGAATCACAAGCGGGAATTAAGATTGCTGGGGAAAAGATCAACAACCTCAGATATGCAGACGATACCACTCTGATGGCAGAAAGTGAAGAGGACCTCAAGAGCCTCTTGCTCAGGGTAAAAGAGGAGAGCGCAAAAGTGGGCTTGAAGCTCAACATCAAAAAAACTAAGATCATGGCATCCGGCCCCATCACTCCTTGGCAAATAGAAGGGGAAGTCGTGGAAGTAGTGACAGACTTCACGTTCCTGGGATCCCAGATCACCGCAGACTGTGACAGCAGCCATGAAATTAAAAGATTTCCTTGGGAGGAAAGTGATGGCGAACCTAAACAGCATGATAAAAAGTAGAGACATCACCCTGCCAACAAAAGTCCGCATGGTCAAAGCAATGGTATTCCCAGTAGTCATGTATGGCTGTGAGAGTTGGACTATAAGGAAGGCCGAGCGCCGAAGAATAGATTCTTTTGAACTATGGTGCTGGAGGAGACTCTTGAGAGTCCCTTGGACTGCAAGAAGAACAAATCAGTCAATCCTCAAAGAAATCAACCCTGACTGTTCCCTGGAAGGCCAGATAATGAAACTGAAGCTCAAATACTTTGGCCACCAAATGAGAAGGGAGCACTCACTGGAGAAGACCCTGATGCTGGGAAAGATTGAAGGTCAAAGAAGACGGGGACGGCAAAGGATGAGATGGTTAGACAGTGTCATCGATGCAACGAACATGAAATTGAGCCAACTTCAGAAGACGGCGGAAGACAGGAGGGCCTGGCGGGAGATGGTCCATGGGGTCGCGAAGAGTCGGACTCGACTGTGCTACTGAACAACAACAAAACCTTGGTTGCTGCGAGGATGGAGGTGGATTTTGGGGGGGGAGGTATTGCCACTGAATCTGCTCCCTTGCTTTTGTTTCCAGCGTGGCCTGCTGTGGGACTTGGCTTGGCCCTTGCTTCAGTGCTGGGCTTCTCTAGTTGGAACTGCAAAGCTGATTTGGCTCTAAGTACCTTGGTTGCTGTGAGGATGGAAATAGATTGGGGGGGGGGGTATTTCCACTGAATCTGCTCCCTCGCTTTTGTTTTCAGCGTGGCCTGCTGTGGACCTTGGTTTGGCCCTTGCTTCAATTCTGGGCTTCTCTAGTTGGAACTGCAAAGCTGATTTGGCTCTACGTACCTTGGTTGCTGTGAGGATGGGGGTGGATGGGGGGGATATTTCCAGTGAATCTGCCTCCCTTGCTTTTGTTTCCCTTCCTTATAAAGGTAAAGGTTCCCTTGCTCGAAAGCCAGACAAATCTGACTCTAGGGTTGCGGTGCTCATCTCCGTTTCAAAGCCGAAGAGCCAGCGCTGTCCGAAGACATTTCCGTGGTCATGTGGCTGGCCTGACTAATCACCAAGGCGCACGGAACGCTGTTACCTTCCCACCAAAGTGGTACCTATTTATCTACTTGCAATTTCTTGCTTTCGAACTGCTAGGTTGGCAGGAGCTGGAACTAGAGACGGGAGCTCACTCCGTCTGGCACCCGGGTCTCGAACTGCTAAACTACTGACCTTCCACAGCCTGCAGTTCAGCGTCTTAACCACTTGAGCCACCGCAGCTCGTCCCTTCCTTATACTTCTGTATTAAATGCATTTTTAAAAAAATTGTATCAGTCTGGCCATTTTAAAGACATATATTACTCTTGCATATTTTGTTCTTGGCAAATTGGTCAGGTTACTAAACTGTTAAAGTTAAGTTAACAAAGTTTTAAGAGTAAAGGAATATAGGCCAACAAATTTAGAGTCCAATGGCACCTTTAAGACCAACAAAGGTTTATTCAAGGTATGAGCTTTCATGTGTATGCACATTTTATCAAATACATTAGAATGGCAGGCAAGGTTCAAATATAGCCAGAGAATGAACAGCATCCATAATGCTCTTACTGTGCTATTTTCCTATAAAGGCACATTCCCCAATGTATACAGAGTTGTTGCAGCTGCTGTGACTTTTGGAGCCTCCACCACTACATGAGAGTCGGCATTCTCCTTCCTTACTCATGTTTTACAACCACAGAGGTTGACAATGTCCCATCTCCGGAAAAACAATCTAGTGCTGCTTGGTTATGAGAAATCACTCACAAATCAAATCGATATGAATACATTGTTAGAAAAAAATTGTTCCCAATCATATAAACTATTACTGTAATAATAAATAATAAACCTGAAACATTTTTTGTGCAATAAACCACTTGTATTTATTATTTAGTTATTATATAGAAGTATGAGCATGGCATGGCAGTACTGCACAGACATATAATGGCAGGACCCCCGAGAAGAACATTGGCCCCCCAAGCAAAAAGTTGTTAGCTATGGGGCTGCTTGGGGATGGAAGCAGCCTCATCAGGATATAATGCCATAGACTCAACCCTCCAAAGCAGCCATTCTATCCAGGGTAACTGGTCTCTGTCACCTGGACAACAGTTGTAATTCTGGGTGATCTCCAGCCCTCACCTGGAGGCTGGCAATGGTAGTTCTCATGGAGGAAATGGCTGGTTTGGAGGGTGGAGTTTATGGCATTATACTGGTCTAAAGTTCCTCCCCTCCTTAAACCCCACCCTCCCCAGGCTCCACCACTCAAATCTCCAGGAATTTCCCACCCTGGAGTTGACAACCCTATTTCCTTCCCAGCCAACAGCCAACCTGCCTTCATCTGCCTCTCTGTCTTCAGCTTTCCATCTCCCCCCCCTCCCCCACAGCATGTACCTAGGGAAATTATAGTCTTTCTCCACAGTGGAGACCAAAGCAGCTTACATTATTCTTTCCTCATTTTTATCTGCACAATGACCCTTCGACCCTGTGAGGTTAGTTAGGCTGAAAGTGTGTGACTGGTTCAAAATCACCCAGTCAACTTCCACCGCAAGATGGGGATCTGAACCTGGGTCTTGCAGTGCCTAATCTGAAGCTCTAACTGTTACATCACACTGGTTTTCATAGGGTGGCCACTGATGAACAGTAGCAAACAGTCGGGCCTACTTGAGTCATGAAAGTGAGATGGCATCAAGTTGCTGCCAAACCTAGGGTTGCCAACCACCAAGTGGGGCTTGGAGATCCCCCAGAATTACAACTGAACTCTAGACAGCAGAGATATGTCTACCTAGAGAAAATGGCTGCTCTGGAGGCTGGACTCTGTGGCATTATATGCAGCTGAGGCCTCTCCCTTACCCAAACCCAGCCCTCCTTAGAGTCCACCACAAAATCTCTGGAAATTTCCCAGCCTAGCACAGTCAACCTTTGTTAGGCTGGGCCCTAAAGATCCCTCCCTGAGAGGCCAAAGTGGGCTTGGAAAGGGCCCTTCCCCCTTCCCCTGCCTTTTACTGAAAGAACCAGCTAGAAGCCTCTCCCCCAACATCCTAATCTCTCAGTCAATGGAGGTGGGGCCTGGAGTAAAACCATGCAGTGGCCATTTCAAAACGTATGGGGGGGGGGATTCAATCCTACCCAAGCTTTTTTTAAAAAAAACTTTTTTTGGATTTTTCTGCAGTCCCAGAAAGTCCCCTGAGTATGTAGAAAAATCTGTTGAGGGAGAGTGCGCCTTCTGTTTGTGGAAATAAGTATCTGCACGCAGAGGGGACTGTTGAGAATTAGTATATAGATGTCTATTCTAACTCATCTGCATAGTTCCTTGCCTGATTTTTCACACAGTGTTAGTTGCTTTGTGATGAATTCTTCTAACGGCAGAGTTTAAAAAAAAAAAAGAGTTGAGATTGTTAGTTCAGTTATTTCAGGAGGCCTCGTGCCAATAGTCACTATTGCCCACTGTGGGGGTGAATTTTTTTCTAAAAATGCCACCAGCCTCTGCTTAACTTTTGGAGTAGGGTGCCACCAATGTTCCCTCTAAGCTGTGGAGTCTTGTGAGCAAAAATTCTACTTTGTGAGCTACTGGCATTAATTAAAGTTGTGAGCGAGCAATTTGTCTGCTGCATAAATTAGTTTGCTCTGGAGCGATCCTTCCTGAACTTAGACAAGAATCTGTGCACTGGAGGCTAAAAAACTGTGGGCTAGCTCACACTGACTCAGCTTAGAGGGAACACTGGTGCCAACCTCCAAGTGGCACTTGGAATTCTATTGGAATTACAACTGATCTCTAGACAACCAAGATGTGTTCCTTTGCAGAAAATGGCAGCTTTGGAAGATGGACTCTATGGCGTTATAAGAGGAAAACATCTCTTTGGGAAGTTGATATTTTCCCTGCTGGGTACATTAGGTGAAGGGACGGGTGAGAGAAAAGGGAGCATCCAATGGAAAATTATTTGCAATCTGGACCAAACATTGTGTCAACCAAGCAAAGTGGGTGAGGCTAGAATAGAAAGAAAAGCCACACAACTCCCCCCTCCCCCGTCAAACAAGATTAAATAACTTTTACTATGTGTTATTGGTTGTTTTTAACACAAAGTTGATGGGTGAGTGACTGGGATGAGGGAAAGACTGTGAGAACATTTTCAGTTGTGTTTCGAATGAGAACCATCAGCAATGTTTTGAAGGGCAGCTTGGGAGCAAATTGTGATCTGAGTGGAAGAGTGATCGAGTGTCTTTGATTACGACCCAGATACATCGTAACTAGAACAACAGCTGCATGTTGTGTTTTTTCTGTGTCATATGCCAGCTTTGTGTACCTCCAGTTCACTGCAATGGAGAAACAGCAACTGAAACAAAAGGATGTTTTCTCAAATCTTTAAAACAGCATTGCAGCCAGCTTAGCAGTTCCTGTGCCCTTGCTACATGCAACACCTCATGGAATAAACAAATTATAAGTGCTGGTATGCTTATTTCTGTAGCTTATTAGCTGTAGTCAAAGTATATGGAACATTTTATCAGTGGTCTGAAGATTCATTGTTTGAACTGTAACCAATGGTGTACAGGTGCACATGGGTGCAGAAGAACTGTATTGTCCCTGTTTCTTCCAAATTAACAATAATAAAAGTGTGTTGCTACTAGTCACATTAACCTGCCCTGTGATTTGCTTTCCTTTCCAGAATGCTCACGAGTATTTCACACAGGTGGAGCTAGACTAGTTCTGTGTGGTAAAGATATGGACAAGTTAGAAGCTCTCTATGATGCTCTAAACAGTGTGGCTGATCCTCGTGCAGTGAGTATACAGTAAAGGGTTCTTCTGCATGAAGTGAGAGATATGATCGAAACTATGTGTTTACCTTCCTTCATTGCCATATGAACAGGCTAAGGGATCTACCCCAGATTATGATATAGAGGTACTTGTTAAAAAATCCCTGATATCCACAGAATATAAGACATGGTGATTGGATGAAGTGTGGAGGTCATGTAGATCAACCTGCCACACTGAGAGCAGCAACAATCATATCCAACAGAATAACACTCTTTTAAAAAGTGTAGCCTATGATCTTTCATGGTATAGTGTGACATAAGAAGAGAGCAATGTTAATAGGGTACATCTTATCAGACATGCAGTTTGAATAAGGAATAAGTAACTTCAATAAGACATCTCTGAATTGTTTAAACAAGTGACCAGGCCATACATTATGAAGCATAGTTAGGGAACAGTTCAGGGTGGATGTCACACTGCCAATTTTAAAACAACCAGTAGATATAACACACAAGCATTCTTTGTGTACTTCATAAAAGCATGCATGTGGTCTTTCTTACTGTGCTTTAAAGGGTCATTTCATGCAATGCATATTTGTCCAACCAGTTGAGCCAGGTATGAGGTCAGGCAGTTATGCAAGGTGACAACAGGGCAAGTCTGGATATAGTCAGCAACAAGTTCCATGATTATCAAAACTGCCACCTTGATCAAAGGAGTTGAAGCTAACTATATTTACAATGCTTGCACAATAGTGTCCACTTGAGTACATCCCTGTGTTTGGTTTGCTGTAACAATCATTTAAAATTTGTTTCATGGTAGTCCAGTCTGGTAAATCTAGACATAGTATTATACATAGAAGTGACTAGATGGACATTAAAGCAAATGATCCCTCAATTGACCTGCTTTCTAAAATGTATGGAAGTTGATCTGCTTTTATATATTGTCTTCCTCTTCAAACAGAATGTGGAAACAACGTCTTGCTACAGTTATGGTATGCTGCAATAACAAAGTGCTGTTTCTTTTGTAGACGTTTACACCAAAGCTTGTCCTTCTAGATCTCTCCGATGTAAACTGTGTCCAAGATGTAGCTAAAGAAATCCTTGACTGCTATGGATGTATTGATGTACTAATTAACAATGCTAGTGCAAAGGTGAAGGGAGCAGTGCAGAATATCTCCCTGGAAGTTGATCAAAAGATTATGGATGCCAACTATTTTGGACCTATAACACTCACCAAAGGTATTACATGGAACAATGCTCCTTTAAGGTCCTGCTGCACATTCCAGACACATATATATTACAGACTGTTGTTCTTTATTAATTTTCATGGTTTTCTCCAAAGAATTCTGGGAGTTGTAGTTTAGCAAAGATGATAAGAATTTTGTGATACAGCTTCCTACCCTCCCTAAAGAACTACAGGACCCAGGGTGAAGAGAAACCTATTTACGTCCGTAGTGTCATGAGCTCTGATGTTTAATTATTTCTACTAGCATAGGCATTTTTAAATCCCATTGATACATGCGGGATTACTAACATGAATTAGTCTATATCCAGCATTATGGGTCAGCAGGAGCACCTGATCACGTTTCCGGTGGACTTACGTGGCATCCGGCGCCCGCTGCTGTTCGTCGCACACAAGGGATTTTTTTGTCTCTCAAGTCTTTGCAGGTTGCGCAACAGCGCCGAACAGCACATGCGCACAAAGAGCGATTGCTAGTGCGATCACGTGGCACTGCTTCTGTGCCACGCTGCAGGATACCCGTCTGGTTGGCATCTCCCCCCCTAACCACGGGACCTTGACCGGGACGTGTGCTTGAGCGGCCACACGTTAGTTTCCCCCGGGGCAATTAGCCACGCCTCCCCCCCCACGATATCCGGCCCGTGTGACCGGGGGCCAGTGCTCTTTTTCCATTTCTATGAGCACCTCTAAACATTTATCTGGGTTTCTTCCCACTCTTGTTCAGCTTGCCTTTATCTATAAGTTATTAACCAATAAGGAAGTTTCTTTTTATCTCCAGTGAAAAGTCCTTTCCAGTCCAGGAGTGAAATTGATTAGATCTTGGGTCAGAGCCTTTTGAGCTGTGGCCCTGTAGAATCACCTACCCTCTGAGACCTGATCTTGTAGGCCATGTACTTGCTCCGCCCACCTTCCCTCATAGGACTTGATTTCCAAACCTCTCATTGTCTTCGTTGCCCTCCCGACAGACTTCAGGACTGACGGACCAGCAGTGGTCTGATGATCCAATACTACGCAGCAGCTCTGTGCATCTCCGTTTATCTGTTGCTTGGGCTGCGTTCTGGGGCTCTTCTATCTGGCAACAGATACTTCAGCACCCGGGCCTTTCTCATTGGCTGCCTGGGTCTCATTGTCCTTTGCACAAATCTCCCCCCTGCCTCCCTCCTTCGCCTCTGCCCCATTGTTGCCCCCATTGCTGGCGTCAGTTCTGCACTCCTCTGATGCCTGTGCTCTAGGCAGTAGCCTAGGTTGGCCTAATGATAGAACCGGCCCTCATCTTGCCAAGCCTCCAGTGTGACTGCAGCCTTAATGAAGAATCACACACCACAGTCAAGATTCTCCCAACACAGTAATTCATAAAATTTAGAAAACTGAGGATTCCATGCCCCCCCTCTTTTCCTCACTGTCATGCACCACATGCTGGGCAGTGTCTTTTCAAAGCATGTACAACAAGCAAGCTTCACTTTCAAGCAAGTACTACTTGGCCATGGTGATTGACAATGCCAGGGGCGATTGTGCACTTATGCACACATAACTACCCAATCTAAAAACAAGCAAGCAAACCAAAGGAAGGAAAAGTTATGACTTCCCAAACAGCTTGACTTCACAACACAGGGTTCAGGTATTGGAAAATATGGGGTGGAAGTGTTGGCATTCCTTAATACCAGACTTCCCCCCCATCTCTGATTATTCCACTTCCATAGTGGGGCAACCTGGGGTGTCAATGATTGGGGCATGGAAGGCAGATGCTGTTTTCTGATTGTGCTCTTTAAATCCACACAGGTGACACTACTATATCACAGCAAACTGTTCGTGTGACCGAAGCCTCTGTATGACTTCAGGGTCTCAACCTAGCTGTCTGTGTTGGCCTATTAGGGTTCAGCTACCAACCTCACACTAATTACACCTTTGTGCCCTTTTTTAAAAAAAAACTTCCAGAGGCAACTGGCTATCTTCTGTTAAAGACAGAATGCAGGACTAGGGATGCCATAAATATTTGCTGTCTCTGACAGGAATAGCACACATCTGCTTTTGTGACAATATGCCTCAGCTATGTGGCACATTCAAGAATATTTTGAATGTTCTTATCAGAGAACATAAGAGAAGCCAATGTAGAATCAGGCCAATGACTCATCCAGTCCAATACTCCGTCATGCAGTGGCCAAAAATACCAGGTGCCATCAGGAGGTCCACCAGTGGGGCCAGAACACCAGAAGCCCTCCCACTGTTGCCCATCCAAGCACCAAGAAAAAGGAGATGACAATGTGTTTGCTCATGTACAGCCATGGGGAATTATAGCAAGTAGGCCATCTTCTGAATTCTCTTCAGTCTAAATTTTAGATAACATACATATCCCCAGCTGGGTTTATGTTCACAAAGTCCTTATCAGTAGCATGGCTTCAAGCCAATTTCAGATAATTATACATCCATGTTCTGTAGAGCGATATTGGAGATGTGCTTCTCAATGGGCTATATGATACTGCTTTAAGTCAATGAATATGCATCACGTGCTTCGTGAGTCCAGCTGCTGCTTTAAAAAATGGTTCAGAAAATACATGGAAATTTGTGATGTAGATGTGCAAAGAGATTGCAAATTATATTGCAAGGATTACCCACAGCTAGCATGCAGGAAAGTGGAAACATCCATAGAATTCAAGGGACAAAGTTTGCACACATCTGTGCTAAACAAGATGGTCTTTGATGCGATCTCACAAAACACTTCTTATGTAATCTCTGTCTGTTCCCCCAACCTCTACACTTGTTTATCTAATATATACTTCATCCTCTCTAGGCAGAGACTGCATTATATCAATTGTTTGTACTATACGGATCTTTAAAAATATTCAATTGACCCCTGATTATATATGTTGTTTCTTTGAAATTGATTTTAAGTGATCCAGGCGTTGAGAACTAACACTAGCTATGAAGTTTAAATAATTAATCTAACACTAATTTTCTGCCATCTTTTCCCTTCAGCTCTTCTTCCCAACATGATCTCCAGGAGAACTGGTCAAATTGTGTTAGTCAATAATATCCAGGGGAAATTGGGAGTCCCTTTTCGTGCAGCCTGTAAGTTTAAAGATCTACATGACAATTATTTATTGCCTTATTTCTCATTAAATATAGTATGTTGTGACTTCACAAAACCCATTTGATGACTGAGCCATGGAATTCTGGGCCCACTGGGGCAAAGCAAGAGTCACACCACACACCACGGCTGCAGTCAGAAGTCACAGTCTGACTGCAGAACCTCACCATTCACCTTTTAATTGGAGGGTTCTATCAGGTATTCCACCATGAAGTAAATTACATTGTTTTAGGCTATCTTTCATACTTTTGTATTATGATGACAGGTACTTCATATACAAAGGTTTAAGTGTATACAAAATATTACAAGATCTGCTTATGTACACTGTGCTCATTAAATGTAACTCTACTTTTCCTCACTGCTGTGGACCAGCTGATAACTGGCTTGCTATTCTTAGTTGGTGTCAGATTCTTGGACAAATTGACTCTCAACCACACTCACTGTAAATTATTTGTTTATTGAAGAGCAAAGATGTTCCAAGCTAAAATGTGGTTGAGTAAGGCATAGTTCAGGAAGTTCGATTTGCCAGAGAAGTGTTTTAGGGTGAAACAAAACTTAGAAAAGAACTCTGCCCACCTCAACTGTTTGGCATTGAGGCCCTGGGGGGCTTGCAGGGCTTCAAGGTTTTTATGATCAGTCCAAACTTCAAACGGCACTCGGGTCTCCTCCAGCCAGTGCTGCCAGGTTGTGAATGCCAGTTTTATAGCTGCAGCCTCTTTGTCCCACACCACCCAATTCCTCTCAGTCCCTGAGAATTTCTGACTTTTGAACCCTGTATAACTGGGGGGGGGGGGTGTTCATGCCAGAATTTTAGTTCTGACTCTATGTCAAATTCTTGGACAAAATGACCCTCAACCACACCAACTGAAAGTGATTTGTTTATTGAAGAGCAAAGATGATCCAAGCTAAGACGTGGTTGAGTCAGAATTAAAATTCTGGTGTGAACTCCCCCCCCCCCAGTTATACAGGGTTCAAAAGTCATGCCCACCAATCACACAGTTCATACATTCCCATCTAACAAGTGGGCACCTAACCCCCCCACCTGTAAATCACCCATATGTTATCTAAGCTAAAGTTGTAAGCACAGACATCCACCACGGCCATCTGGCCATCTTCCCTGGGAACAGAGGGAGGCACCATTATAAATGTTACAGAGATGCATTGCCCTACAATAAAGCTACTTTCACACATGCACTCACACTCCCCCCTCCTCAGGAATTCCCCAACCTTATGGCAAATGAAACAGCATTTTAACAGTTGGAACTCTCCGTGTGCTGCAATATTTAAA
Source organism: Gekko japonicus (assembly GCF_001447785.1). Taxonomy (NCBI): domain Eukaryota; kingdom Metazoa; phylum Chordata; class Lepidosauria; order Squamata; family Gekkonidae; genus Gekko; species Gekko japonicus. Next base: position 760,463 of record NW_015168050.1, read on the forward strand.
TATATATTATCAGTACTTCTTTC